>NC_074693.1:9417341-9554841 GCF_029448725.1 Salvelinus fontinalis
GCTAACGTAGGCTAATGCGATTAGCATGAGGTTGTAAGTAAAAAGAACATTTCCCAGGACATAGACATATCTGATATTGGCAGAAAGCTTAAATTCTTGTTAATCTGACTGCACTGTCCAATTTACAGTAGCTGTTACAGTGAAATAAAACCATGCTATTGTTTAAGGGGAGTGATCAATTTTGAACATGAAAAGTTATTAATAAACAAATTAGGCACATTTGGGCAGTCTTGATACACAATTTTGAACAGAAATACAATGGTTAATTGGATCAGTCTAACACTTTTCACATACACTGCTGCCATCTAGTGGCCAAAATCTAAATTGCACCTGGGCTGGAATAATACATTACGGCCTTTCTCTTGCATTTCAAAGATGATGGTACAAAAAAAATATGATTGTTTTTTTCTCCGAATTAGATCTGTTAAAAGATAATGAGTTACATTCTCCTACACTCCTTTCACATTTCCACAAACTTCAAAGTGTTTCGTTTCGAATGGGACCAAGAATATGCATATCCTTGCTTCAAGGCCTGAGCATTAGGCAGTTAGATTTGGGTATGTAATTTTAGGCGGAAATTGAAAAAAGGGGCGGATCCTTAATTAGTTCTAAAATGTATTTTTTTTAAATCCTCATCAACCTACACACAATACCACATAATGACAAATAGAAAATAGCTTTTTTAGAATAAACAGAAATATCTTATTTACATAAGTATTCAGACCCTTTGATATGAGACTCCAAATTGAGCTCAGGTGCATCCTGTTTTCATTGATCATCCTTGAGATATTTCTAGAATTGGATTGGAGTCCACCTGTGGTAAATTCAATTGATTGGACATGATTTGGAAAGGCACACGCCTGTCTGTATTAGGGCTGACCCCAATTAGTGGACTGATCAATTGTTTGGTCGTTAGGCTGTTGGTCGACCAAAATTGTTTTAGTTGAGCAGTAACAAATGTGTACATTTGTGCCCATCTCAGTGAACTAATCCATTGTGGAGGCCAAGACTAAAAGCCAAGTTCTGCTTGATCCGAAAATGGTTGAAGGCTCCATATGGAGGGTGTGACGTAAAGGCCTCCAGGGGCATTCAGAGGCCAAATCGAGCTCCGTACTGCATCGCCATGCGCCTCCCAAATGTTGTAATAATGCGGAGGGCTCTGCATTGACATAGTTGGTTTACGGTAGGTGGGGGCGGTACATCCTGTAGAAAACATCAACTCACTTCCTTGACAACAGCTCTGCACTGCTCTGCGAAGCAACAAGTATGAATGCCCTGACTTCTGCTGAGGCCATATTACCGTAAATGTTGCAGACGTCGGATTGACCACGCACCTAGATGCACAATGCACTTCTCTCTCCAGAATGCTCTCTCTCCCGTCAATTTGTGCACATGAATTGTTTCATAAGTTAATTGTTTCCGTTTGTTTGTTAGTGTCTATCAATTCTCCATTCAGTACACTATTGTGCAAAAGTTTGGGATCACATAGAAATGTCCTTGTTTGTTGAAAGAAAATTCCATCAAAATAACATCAAATTGTGACATAGGTTGTGCACTGGCAGCGTCATTAAATAGTACCCACAAAACACCAGTCTCAACCGTGAAGAGGTGACTCCGGGATGCTGGCCTTCTAGGCAGAGTTGCAAAGAAAAAGCCATATCTCAGACTGGCCAATAAAAAGAAATGATTAAGATGGCCAAAAGAACACAAACACTGGAGAGAGGAACTCTGCCTAGAAGGCCAGCATCCCAGAGTCACCTCTTCACTGTTGACGTTGAGACTGGTGGTTTGCGGGTACTATTTAATGACGCTACCAGTTGAGGACTTGTGAGGCTTCTGTTTCTCAAACTAGACACTCAAATGTACATGTCCTCTTGCTCAGTTTTGCACCGGGGCCTCCCACTCCTCTTTCTATTCTGGTTAGAGACAGTTTGTGCTGTCCTGTGAATGGAGTAGTACACAGCGTTGTACAGATCTTCAGTTTCTTGGCAATTTCTCGCATGGAATAGCCTTCATTTCTCAGAACAAGAATAGACTGATGAGTTTCAGAAGAAAGTTCTTTGTTTTGAGCCTGTAATCGAACCCACAAATTCTGATGCTCCAGATTCTCAACTAGTCTAAAGAAGGACAGTTTTATTACTTCTTTAATCAGCAAAACAGTTTTCAGCTGTGTTAACAAAATTGCAAAAGGGTTTTCTAATGATCAATTAGCCTTTTAAAATGATAAACTTGGATTAGTTAACACAACGTGCCATTGGAACACAGGAGTGATGGTTGCTGATAATGGGCCTCTGTACGCCTATGTAGATATTCAATTAAAAAACATTAACAATGTCTATACTGTATTTCTGATCAATTTGATGGAATTTTAATGGACAAAAATGTGCTTTTCTTTCAAGAACAAGGAAATGTAAAAGTGACCCCAAACTTTTGAATGGTATTGTATATCACCTGTCGTACATTTACCATGAATTCCTATTTTTCAACTAGAGTGTTTGTTACTTTGGTTACGGTAATTTTTGTTACTTCAATCAATATTATTATTCCAGTCTTCCTGTTATCACTGTAGGAGTGGACACATTGTTTGCAAAGTGCACAGCCTATGTTACACTTGTGAGAAACAAGTTTTGGTTGATTTCATTCCATTTACGAGTTTTTGCAATTTAGTCATTGTCTTTTGTTTGGAGAGCTTATGTCAATGTTGAGTAAGGACGCGCACGCATAGTAATAGGCTTATAGGCTACCTGGCCTGATTATACATAGTAATAGGCTTATAGGCTACCTGGCCTGATTATACATAGTAATAGACTTATAGGCTACCTGGCCTGATTATACATAGTAATAGGCTTATAGGCTACCTGGCCAGATTATACATAGTAATAGGCTTATAGGCTACCTGGCCTGATTATACATAGTAATAGGCTTATAGGCTACCTGGCCTGATTATACATAGTAATAGGCTTATAGGCTACCTGGCCTGATTATACATAGTAATAAGCTTATAGGCTACCTGGCCTGATTATACATAGTAATAGACTTATAGGCTACCTGGCCTGATTATACATAGTAATAGGCTTATAGGCTACCTGGCCTGATTATACATAGTAATAAGCTTATAGGCTACCTGGCCTGATTATACATAGTAATAGGCTTATAGGCTACCTGGCCTGCGAGAAATGTCGGCATAGAAATGTGCCCATCTGGGGATCTGATTGGCTGAACGCACCACCACTAATGTCCTGTGGCGCTTCTCAAAGTCATGTTTTCTTCACCTCAAACAGCAAGCCAACAAAATATGTTTTTACATCCATTGAGAATGACAATTGTTCCTCACTGTATTTGAAAAATCTTCTCAGCTCTCTGCCTTTCAATATCAAATCTGCCTGGAAGGGAACGATGTCATGCTCTGATCCAGTGGAAACGTTATAAAATGGGCCTACCTGATTACTCTTATCTGTGCTTGACTTGGACAAAAATAGGTTCCGGTACTCATTGTGGGTGCTGTTACTGTTTATCAGGGATGCAACTTTCAGTGCCCCCCGCCCCACATTCTGAAGTTGCATTTTTGCTACTACTAGCTTCAGGCCAGACCCAAGTTAAATCAAATCAAATTGTATTTGTCACATACAAGTGGTTAGCAGATGTTAATGCGAGTGTAGCGAAATGCTAGTGCTTCTAGTTCCTACCCTGCAGTAATATCTAACATGTAATCTAACCTACCAATTTTACAGCAACTACCTTATACACACAAGTGTAAAGGAATGAATAAAAATATGTAGTTAAAAATATATGAATGAGCGATGGCCAAACGGCATAGGCAAGATGCAGTAGATGGTATAGAGTACAGTATCTACATATGAGATGAGTAATGTAGGGTATGTAAACATTATATACAGTGGCATTGTTTAAAGTGGCTAGTGATACATTTATTACATACATTTTTTATTATTAAGGTGGCTAGAGATGAGTCAATATGTTGGCAGCAGCCACTCAATGTTAGTGATGGCTGTTTAACAGGGTGATGGCCTTGAGATAGAAGCTGTTTTTCAGTCTCTCGGTCCCAGCTTTGATGCACCTGTGCTGACCTCGCCTTCTGGATGATAGTGAGGTGAACAGGCAGTGGCTCGGGTGGTTGTTGTCCTTGACGATCTTTTTGGCATCGGGTGGTGTAGGTGTCCTGGAGGGCAGTTAGTTTGCCCTCGGTGATGCATTGTGCAGACCTCACTACCCTCTGGAGAGCCTTATGGTTGTGGGCGGAGCAGTCGCCGTACCAGGCGGTGATACAGCCCGACAGGATGCTCTCGATTGTGCATCTGGAAAAGTTTGTGAGTGTTTTTGGTGACAAGCCGAATTGCTTCAGCCACCTGAGGTTGAAGAGGCACTGTTGCGCCTTCTTCACCACGCTGTCTGTGTGGGTGGACCATTTCAGTTTGTCTGTGATGTGTACACCGAGGAACTTAAAACTTTCCACCTTCTCCACTACTGTCCCACCGATGTGGATGGTGTTTCCTGAAGTCCACGATCATCTCCTTTGTTTTGTTGACGTTGAGTGTGACGTTATTTTCCTGACACCACACTCCGAGGGCCCTCACCTCCTCCCTGTAGGCCGTGTCGTCGTTGTTGGTAGTCAAGCCTACCACTAGTGTCGTCTGCAAACTTGATGATTGAGTTGGAGGCGTGCATGGCCACGCAGTCATGGGTAAACAGGGAGTACAGGAGAGGGATGAGAATGCAGCCTTGTGGGGCCCCAGTGTTGAGGATCAGCAGGGTGGAGATGTTGTTACCTACCCTCACCACCTGGGGGCGGCCCGTCAGAAAGACCAGGACCCAGTTGCACAGGGCGTCTGGGCCTGCAGCCTTGCGAGGGTTAACACGTTTAACTGTTTTTTACTCACATTGGCTGCAGTGAAGGAGAGCCCGCAGGTTTTGGTAGCGGGACGTGTCAGTGGCACTGTGTTGTCCTCAAAGCGAGTAAAGAAGTTGTTTAGTTTTTCTGGGAGCAAGACATCGTGGTTCGCGACGGGGCTGGTTTTCCTTTTGTAGTCCGTGATTGACTGTAGACCCTGCCACATACCTCTTGTGTCTGAGCTGTTGAATTGCGACTACTTTGTCTCTATACTGACGCTTCGCTTGTTTGATTGCCTTGCGGAGGGAATAGCTACACAGTTTTTATTCGGTCATGTTTCCAGTCACCTTGCCCGCGAATGCTGCCATCAATCCACGGTTTCTGGTTGGGGAATGTTTTAATAGACGCTGTGGGTACAACATCACCGATGCACTTGCTAATAAACTTGCTCACCGAATCAGCGTATTCATCACTGTTAATGTCCGACGCTAAGCGGAACATATCCCAGTCAACGTGATCGAAGCAATCTTGAAGCGTGGAATCCGATTGGTCGGACCAGTGTTGAACAGACCTGAGCACGGGCACTTCCTGTTTTAGTTTCTGTCTATAGGCTGGGAGCAACAAAATGGAGTCGTGGTCAGATTCTCCAAAAGGGGGGGAGGGCCTTATACATATGTGTCGTGGAAGTTAGAATAACAATGATTCAGGGTTTTGCCAGCCCGGGTTGCGCATTCGATACATTTCAGGGAGCCTTGTTTTCAGAATAGCCTTGTTAAAATTCCCAGCTCCAATAAATGCAGACTCAGGATATGTGGTTTCCAGTTTACATAGAGTCAAATTAAGTTCTTTCAGGTCCGTTGATGTGTCTATTTGGGGCTGGATATACACAACTATGATTATGATCGAAGAGAAATCTCTTGGTAGATGATGCGGTCGGCATTTGATTGTAAGGAATTCTAGATCAGGTGAACAAAATGACTTGAGTTCCTGTATGTTGTTATGATCACACCACGTCTCGTTAATCTTAAGGCATACACCCCCGCCCTTCTTCTTACCAGAGCGATGTTTGTTTCTGTCGGCGCGATGCGTGAAGAAGCCAGGTGGCTGTACCGAGTCTGATGACGTATCCCGAGTGAGCCATGTTTCCTTGAAACAAAGAACGTTGCAATCTCTGATGTCTCTCTGGAAGGCAACCCTTGCTCGGATTTCGTCTACCTTGTTGTCAAGAGACTGGACATTGGCGAGTAGTATGCTCGGGAGTGGTGCGCGATGTGCCCGTCTAGGGAGCCTGACCAGAAGACCGCTCCGGTTGCCCCTTCTGCGACGCTGTTGTTTTGGGTCGCAGGCTGGCAACTTCAGCAGAGTAATGGCAGAATCTGTGAAAGCCAGCAGGAGCGAGAGGAGAATAGTTGGGTCAGGTTAAGTTTTTTTAATATTCTGGTTATCTAGATCTCTGGCGCCCTCTTCAGGCATTTGTCTTATTTCATCAAACTATAAGCTTAAAGCATCAGACAAGCTCACATACATAGGGTGTGTCTATATAAGGAAAAATACACGTAAAAAACTTGGTTGAAAGAACACGCATCTTTCGGTCGACCAAGTTTTTTTTTTACAGCCCGTCTATGTAAGTTCCCAGTTGGCCGTGCATGTCAGAGCAAAAAACAAGCCAAGAGGTCAAAGGAATTGTCCGTAAAGCTCCGAGATAGGATTGTGTCGAGGCACAGATCTGGGGAAGGGTACCAAAACATTTCAGCAGTATTGAAGGTCCCCAAGAACACAGTGGCCTCCATCATTCTTAAATGGAAGAAGTTTGGAACCACCAAGACATTTCCTAGTGCTGGCCCCCTGGCCAAACTGAGCAATCGGGGGAGAAGGGCCTTGGTCAGGGAAGTGACCAAGAACCCGACTGAAGATACTCCTCAGTAAAAGGCACATGACAGCCCGCTTTCAGACCATGAGAAACAAGATTCTCTTGTCTGATGAAACCAAGATTGAACTCTTTGGCCTGAATGCCAAGCATCACGTCTGAGGGAAACCAGGCACCGGTCATCACCTGGCCAATACCATCCTTACGGTGAAGCATAGTGGTAGCAGCAGCATACTGTGGGGATGTTTTTCAGCGGCAGGGACTAGGGGATTAGTCAGGATCGAGGGAAAGATGAACGAAGCAAAGTACAGAGAGATCCTTGATGGAAACCTGCTCCTGAGCACTCAGGACCTCAGACTGGGGCGAAGGTTCACCTTCCAACAGGACAACGACCCTAAGAACACACCCAAGAGAAAGCAGGAGAGTGTCTTCGGGACAGGTCTCGATCCTTGAGTGGCCCAGCCAGAGCCCGGATTTGAACCCGATCCAACATCTCTGGAGAGACCTGAAAATAGCTGTGCAGCGACGCTCCCCATCCAACCTGACAGAGCTTGAGAGGGTCTGCAGAGAAGAATGGGAGAAACTCCCAAAATACAGGTGTGCCAAGCTTGTAGCGTCATACCCAAGAAGACTTGAGGCTGTAATCACTCCCAAAGGTGCTTCAAGTACTGAATAAAGGGTCTGAATACTTATGTAAATGTGATATTTCAGTTTAATATTTTTAATACATTTGCAAAAATGTATAAAAACCTGTTTTTACTTTGTCATTATGGGGTATTGTGTGTAGATTGATGAGGGGAAAGTCAAGGGGTCTGAATACGTCCTGAATGCACTGTTTATCCGTATTTGAAATGAGTCTGACTCGGCCTACTTTAAAACCTTGACACATGGAAGCTACTGGTCACCAGATGAGGGGTCAGAGTTAGTGGTTGGAACTGTATGATAGAGGATGGTTGAGGTAGTCAGAGTGGAATGTTTTAGGGAAGGGAAATAGTTAGGCTAGCTAGCTCATTAATATAAACATGAGCTTTCCGAGTCTCTCTCTCTCTTTGATCTCCCTCTGGCTGAGAGCCTTCAGCGATACAGCTATAGTGGCTTACTCTTCTCTCTCTTTCTCTCTGTCTCACTCTACCTCCCTTTCTCTCTTTCTTTCGCTCTGTCTCTCTCTTTCTCTTTTTTTCTTTCTTTCTCTTTGTCTTGCTGTCTCTCTCTGTCTCTCTCTGTCTCTGTCTCTTTCTCTCACCATTTACATAATTATTGAGGCCACCAATTGAGGCCACCAGTACATCACTTGATAAATGTTGATTACACTGGGGGGAAACATGTGAAATGTTGAAGTAGTTGCTCCCTACCTAGCCAGACACAGAGTACTGTGTGTGTGCATGTGCACATACACACTAGAGCTGGACGATAGGAACAAAAGTCCACATTGTGATAAATTGCTTGAATTGATGATGAATAGAACAAAAAGTTTGTAACATTAATGTGCACCACAGTTTAGAACATTAATGTGCACCACAGTTTAGAACATTAATGTGCACCACAGTTTAACATTAATGTGCACCACAGTTTAGAACATTAATGTGCACCACAGTTTAGAACATTAATGTGCACCACAGTTTATAACATTAATGTGCACCACAGTTTAACATTAATGTGCACCACAGTTTAACATTAATGTGCACCACAGTTTATAACATTAATGTGCACCACAGTTTAGAACATTAATGTGCACCACAGTTTAGAACATTAATGTGCGCAACAGTTTAACATTAATGTGCACCACAGTTTAGAACATTATTGTGCACCACAGTTTATAACATTAATGTTCACCACAGTCTATAACATTAATGTGCACCACAGCTTATAACATTAATGTTCACCACAGTTTATAACATTAATGTGTACAGTACCACAGTTTATAACATTAATGTGCACCACAGTTTAGAACATTAATGTGCACCACAGTTTAGAACATTAATGTGCACCACAGCTTATAACATTAATGTGCACCACAGTTTAGAACATTAATGTGCACCACAGTTTAGAACATTAATGTGCGCAACAGTTTAACATTAATGTGCACCACAGTTTAGAACATTATTGTGCACCACAGTTTATAACATTAATGTTCACCACAGTCTATAACATTAATGTGCACCACAGCTTATAACATTAATGTTCACCACAGTTTATAACATTAATGTGTACAGTACCACAGTTTATAACATTAATGTGCACCACAGTTTAGAACATTAATGTGCACCACAGTTTAGAACATTAATGTGCACCACAGCTTAGAACATTAATGTGCACCACAGTTTAGAACATTATTGTGCACCACAGTTTAGAACATTAATGTTCACCACAGTTTAGAACATTAATGTGCATCACAGTTTAGAACATTAATGTGCACCACAGTTTAGAACATTAATGTGCACCACAGTTTAGAACATTAATGTGCACCACAGTTTAGAACATTAATGTGCACCACAGTTTAGAACATTAATGTTCACCACAGTTTAGAACATTAATGTGCATCACAGTTTAGAACATTAATGTGCACCACAGTTTAGAACATTAATGTGCACCACAGTTTAGAACATTAATGTGCACCACAGTTTATAACATTAATGTGCACCACAGTTTAACATTAATGTGCATCACAGTTTATAACATTAATGTGCACCACAGTTTATAACATTAATGTGTACCACAGTTTAGAACATTAATGTGCACCACAGTTTATAACATTAATGTGCGCAACAGTTTAACATTAATGTGCACCACAGTTTAGAACATTATTGTGCACCACAGTTTATAACATTAATGTTCACCACAGTCTATAACATTAATGTGCACCACAGCTTATAACATTAATGTTCACCACAGTTTATAACATTAATGTGTACAGTACCACAGTTTATAACATTAATGTGCACCACAGTTTAGAACATTAATGTGCACCACAGTTTAGAACATTAATGTGCACCACAGCTTAGAACATTAATGTGCACCACAGTTTAGAACATTATTGTGCACCACAGTTTAGAACATTAATGTTCACCACAGTTTAGAACATTAATGTGCATCACAGTTTAGAACATTAATGTGCACCACAGTTTAGAACATTAATGTGCACCACAGTTTAGAACATTAATGTGCACCACAGTTTAGAACATTAATGTGCACCACAGTTTAGAACATTAATGTTCACCACAGTTTAGAACATTAATGTGCATCACAGTTTAGAACATTAATGTGCACCACAGTTTAGAACATTAATGTGCACCACAGTTTAGAACATTAATGTGCACCACAGTTTATAACATTAATGTGCACCACAGTTTAACATTAATGTGCATCACAGTTTATAACATTAATGTGCACCACAGTTTATAACATTAATGTGTACCACAGTTTAGAACATTAATGTGCACCACAGTTTATAACATTAATGTGCACCACAGTTTATAACATTAATGTGCACCACAGTTTAGAACATTAATGTGCACCACAGTTTAGAACATTAATGTTCACCACAGTTTAGAACATTAATGTGCATCACAGTTTAGAACATTAATGTGCACCACAGTTTAGAACATTAATGTGCACCACAGTTTAGAACATTAATGTGCACCACAGTTTAGAACATTAATGTGCACCACAGTTTAGAACATTAATGTGCACCACAGTTTAGAACATTAATGTTCACCACAGTTTAGAACATTAATGTGCATCACAGTTTAGAACATTAATGTGCACCACAGTTTAGAACATTAATGTGCACCACAGTTTAGAACATTAATGTGCACCACAGTTTATAACATTAATGTGCACCACAGTTTAACATTAATGTGCATCACAGTTTATAACATTAATGTGCACCACAGTTTAACATTAATCTGCACCACAGTTTAGAACATTGATGTGCACCACAGTTTAGAACATTAATGTGCACCACAGTTTAGAACATTAATGTGCACCACAGTTTAACATTAATGTGCACCACAGTTTAGAACATTAATGTGCACCACAGTTTATAACATTAATGTGCACCACAGTTTAGAACATTGATGTGCACCACAGTTTATAACATTAATGTGCACCACAGTTTAGAACATTAATGTGCACCACAGTTTTTCCTTTAAACTGCTACTACTAGTTTGATGGTTGTAGCCATCAATTGTTCCATTAACTATCACCATATTAGCAAACTCACTTCATTTCAAACTTCTCATTTCTCTAGTATAGGCTACTTATCGTAATGATATCAGATAAATGCCTCAGCGATAAGTGGTCGGGGTCGATCATTTTCTGTTTATCGTCCCAGCTTTAATTTACACTTTGTGGTGTGTGTGTGCGCGCGTTCATACATAAATTATGCTGTGTGTGTGTGTTGCTGGCTCTATTTTGGGACAGACTGAGAAGTGACCTGGCCTGGATTTGTGATTACAGCAGTGTTTCTGCATCTCTACTGTAACTAGTCTACCAGTAATGGAGGATCAGACTAGGCATAGTTACCGCTGGATGTTGAAACCAGCCAGTGATAACATGAGGGCTGTGGGGGGGTTATATTAAAGAGATGGTCATTATTACTGGCTCAGAACAATGTGTGTGTGTTTATACTCCCCTGATGTTTATGGTCTGAAGACTGGTTTAAAGGGTGTGTGTGGGTGTGTGCGTGTGTGTGTGTGTGGGTGTGGGTGTGTGTGTGTGTTTAAGGCCATAGTGTGTGTTTATCCTCGTGGAAAGAGAGAGGGGTCAAGAGGGTGGAATCAATAGAGATCCTTAATGAGCAGAGAGAGAGAGGAGAGGGAGGAATGGAGAGAGAGAGAGGAGAGGGAGGAATGGAGAGAGTGAGAGGAGAGGGGAGAGGAGTGGGAGGAATGGAGAGAGGAGAGGGAAGAATGGAGAGAGGAGAGGGAGGAATGGAGAGAGGGAGGAATGGAGAGATGGAGAGGAGAGAGGAGAGGGAGGAATGGAGAGAGGAGAGGAGAGGAGAGGGAGGAATGGGAGGAATGGAGAGAGAGAGAGGGGAGGAGGGGGAGGAATGGAGAGAGAGAGGAGAGGGAGGAATGGAGGGGGGAGGGCGGAATGGAGGGGGAGGAGGGAGGGAGGGAGGAAGGAATGGAGGGGGAGGGGAGGGAGGAATGGAGAGAGAGAGAGGAGAGGAGGGGGAGGAATGGAGAGAGAGAGAGAGAGAGGAGAGGGAGGAATGGAGGGGGGAGGGAGGGAGGGAGGAATGGAGGGGGAGGGGAGGGAGGAATAAAGAGAGAGGATGGAGGAAGTCTCCTCCCTCTGACTCTGTAATTGTTTTAATTAGTTCAAAACATCCCAGGAAAACAACTAGACTATGTATGGCCAATCATTCCTCACATTCTGCCCATTAAAGATGAAAAACAAGGTCAACTTTGCATTAGTATTGTTGAACAGAAGCCGGAAGCAGCACGTAGGTTAGCATGACATACCGTATATACATTAATATAACCACTGAATAACCAGTGTGCTGTAGTAGGTTACACTGTACCGTAATATAACCACTGAATAACCAGTGTGCTGTAGTAGGTTACACTGTACCGTATATACATTAATATAACCACTGAATAACCAGTGTGCTATAGTAGGTTACACTGTACCGTAATATAACCACTGAATAACCAGTGTGCTATAGTAGGTTACACTGTACGGGCTGTAGATTAGAAGGCGTGGTCAATAGGATGTGCTGACTGAATTGATCATGTTATTTGAAAGAAAGCGGAAGGGAAATAATAAATCAAGTGGATACAGTAAGGGAAAGGAATGCCTTCAACTGAAACGTGTCCTCCGCATTTAAACCAACCTCTCTGAATCAGAGGCGCGGAGGGCTGCCTTCATCCACGTTGTCGGCGCCCGGGGAACAGTGGGTTAACTGCCTTGCTCAGCGCCCGGTGAACAGTGGGTTAACTGCCTTGCGAAGCGCCCGGGGAACAGTGGGTTAACTGCCTTGCTCAGGGCCCGGGAAACAGTGGGTTAACTGCCTTGCCCAGCGCCCGGGGAACAGTGGGTTAACTGCCTTGCCCAGCGCCCGGGGAACAGTGGGTTAACTGCCTTGCCCAGCGCCCGGGGAACAGTGGGTTAACTGCCTTGCCCAGCGCCCGGGGAACAGTGGGTTAACTGCCTTGCTCAGGGCCCGGGGAGCAGTGGGTTAACTGCCTTGCTCAGGGCCCGGGGAGCCGTTGGTTAACTGCCTTGCTCAGGGCCCGGGGAACAGTGGGTTAACTGCCTTGCTCAGCGCCCGGGGAACAGTGGGTTAACTGCCTTGCTCAGGGCTCGGGGAACAGTGGGTTAACTGCCTTGCCCAGCGCCCGGGGAACAGTGGGTTAACTGCCTTGCTCAGGGCCCGGGGAACAGTGGGTTAACTGCCTTGCCCAGCGCCCGGGGAACAGTGGGTTAACTGCCTTGCCCAGCGCCCGGGGAACAGTGGGTTAACTGCCTTGCTCAGTGCCCGGGGAACAGTGGGTTAACTGCCTTGCTCAGGGCCCGGGGAACAGTGGGTTAACTGCCTTGCTCAGGGCCCGGGAAACAGTGGGTTAACTGCCTTGCTCAGGGCCCGGGGAACAGTGGGTTAACTGCCTTGCTCAGGGCCCGGGGAACAGTGGGTTAACTGCCTTGCTCAGGGCCCGGGAAACAGTGGGTTAACTGCCTTGCTCAGGGCCCGGGAAACAGTGGGTTAACTGCCTTGCTCAGGGCCCGGGGAACAGTGGGTTAACTGCCTTGCTCAGGGCCCGGGCAACAGTGGGTTAACTGCCTTTCCCAGCGCCCGGGGAACAGTGGGTTAACTGCCTTGCCCAGCGCCCGGGGAACAGTGGGTTAACTGCCTTGCCCAGCGCCCGGGGAACAGTGGGTTAACTGCCTTGCCCAGCTCCCGGGGAACAGTGGGTTAACTGCCTTGCCCAGCGCCCGGGGATCAGTGGGTTAACTGCCTTGCCCAGCGCCCGGGGAACAGTGGGTTAACTGCCTTGCTCAGCGCCCAGTGAACAGTGGGTTAACTGCCTTGCCCAGCGCCCGGGGAACAGTGGGTTAACTGCCTTGCTCAGGGCCCGGGAAACAGTGGGTTAACTGCCTTGCCCGGGGAACAGTGGTTTAACTGCCTTGCCCAGCGCCCGGGGAACAGTGGGTTAACTGCCTTGCCCAGCGCCCGGGGAACAGTGGGTTAACTGCCTTGCCCAGCGCCCGGAGAACAGTGGGTTAACTGCCTTGCTCAGGGCCCAGGGAACAGTGGGTTAACTGCCTTGCTCCGGGGCAGAACCACAGATTTTTATTTTGTCAGCTCCGGGATTCGATCCAGCAACCTTTCGGTTACTGGCCCAAACGCTCCTACCTGCCACTATAGGAACTACAGCAGGGCTGCCCTGGTTATAAAGGAACATCCTTGTCCGTCTCTGCTGCCTGATTCAAAACACTCTGCCTCTTTATCAGACAAATAGGATTTACTGTATTTAGTAGCATCACAGAGGGCGAACACACACACACACACACACACACACACACACACACACACACACACACACACACACACACACACACACACACACACACACACACACACACACACACATATACAGTTACATAACAAGCTTCTGATGGTGCATATGTTCTCTGCTCCTCTTCCCCAAGAGGCTCACTCACTCACTCACACTCACTCACACACACACACACTCACACACACACACACACTCTACATCTGTAATCTTCTCTTTTAGCTTACATCTCATTTTCCCCATTTCAAAAAGCATGAGGTGTCTCTGACAGGAAGAACATGTGTTATGTGGGATTTGAATGCTTAACAACAGTGTTGTGGTTATGTTTAGCGTTGTTCTGTGATGAGCTGGTAGTAGGGCGTGGTTGAACCGTATGGTTGTTGTGCACTATGCCATGGTTTAACCTACACTTATTACTACCAGATCACAGTTTAGCTGGCTTAGTAAAAACATGTTGATTTTTCCATTTAGCTGGCTTAGTAAAAACATGTTGATTTTTCCATTTAGCTGGCTTAGTAAAAACATGTTGATTTTTCCATTTAGCTGGCTTAGTAAAAACAGGTTGATTTTTCCATTTAGCTGGCTTAGTAAAAACATGTTGATTTTTCCATTTAGCTGGCTTAGTAAAAACGGGTTGATTTTTACATTTAGCTGGCTTAGTAAAAACGGGTTGATTTTTCCATTTAGCTGGCTTAGTAAAAACGGGTTGATTTTTACATTTAGCTGGCTTAGTAAAAACGGGTTGATTTTTACATTTAGCTGGCTTAGTAAAAACGGGTTGATTTTTCCATTTAGCTGGCTTAGTAAAAACGTGTTGATTTTTCCATTTAGCTGGCTTAGTAAAACGGGTTTATTTGTCCATTTAGCTGGCTTAGTAAAAACGTGTTGATTTTTCCATTTAGCTGGCTTAGTAAAAACGTGTTGATTTTTATATTTAGCTGGCTTAGTAAAAACGTGTTGATTTTTCCATTTAGCTGGCTTAGTAAAAACGGGTAGATTTTTACATTTAGCTGGCTTAGTAAAAACGGATTGATTTTTACATTTAGCTGGCTTAGTAAAAACGGGTTGATTTTTCCAGTTGTGTCGTGAAAAATTTGGTGCAGGTGTGTGTAGGCTATTTTGAGAAAACAATACTCAGATCTAAGACTTTGTTAGACTGACAGACTGGGTGAAAGTGTACCGTAGTAAGTTCGGAGGTGGGTAAGATCAGATAGGCTGCAAGACACAAACACACACGCCTTGAACACACACACACACACACACACACACACACACACACACACACACACACACACACACACACACACACACACACACACACACACACACACACACAGCTGATGACAGAGAAGTGGCACATGTCAAGTCATGCCCTGAGAGGAGATATAAAGCCAGACAGGGAAAAAGACAGGAGGAGTTTGATTAGAATTCACATCAACAACAGACTAGTAACTAGGGTAAAGGCTATGGGGAAATACAGAGGAAGACAGAGGGAATGGGACCACCTAATAAAGAATCATGATACTAGTTGTTATGGTTTATTAACCACTAGAGAGCAGGAGTTAAGTGATCAGATGAAGAGAGGAAGACAGACAGAGAGCTGAATACTGTAAACAATCAAATAAAGTGTGGACTTGGTCTTGGATACGATGGTTCGCGTTGCCATAGAGATAAGATATTACAGTTAGAAGGTGAATAGGAAGTTATCATGGGGATGATGGTTCGTGTTGCCATAGAGATAAGATATTACAGTTAGAAGGTGAATAGGAGGTTATCATGGTGATTATGGTTGGTGTTGCCATAGAGATAAGATATTACAGTTAGAAGGTGAATAGGAGGTTATCATGGTGATGATGGTTCGTGTTGCCATAGAGATAAGATATTACAGTTAGAAGCTGAATAGGAAGTTATCATGGGGATGATGGTTCATGTTGCCATAGAGATAAGATATTACAGTTAGAAGGTGAATAGGAGGTTATCATGGTGATGATGGTTCGTGTTGCCATAGAGATAAGATATTACAGTTAGAAGGTGAATAGGAGGTTATCATGGTGATTATGGCTGGTGTTGCCATAGCGATAAGATATTACAGTTAGAAGGTGAATAGGAGGTTATCATGGTGATTATGGTTGGTGTTGCCATAGAGATAAGAAATTACAGTTAGAAGGTGAATAGGAGGTTATCATGGTGATGATGGTTCGTGTTGCCATAGAGATAAGATATTACAGTTAGAAGGTGAATAGGAAGTTATCATGGTGATGATGGTTCATGATGCCATAGCGATAAGATATTACAGTTAGAAGGTGAATAGGTTATCATGGTGATGATGGTTCATGATGCCAAAGATATTTTACAGGGTTCTGAATCAGTTTGTTTATGTCCATTCTCTGATTCTCAACCTCTTTCTTCCTCTCTTCTTTCCTCTCTTCCTCTACCTCAAGATTTCCCCACGTGGCCACCCTGTTCTGTAACCAATGGCAACATCGGTCCAGACCCTTCCTCTGAGCCGTGACCCCAGCAAGACATTCCGTGACCCCTACTCGACCCCTACCCGGCCCACAGCCCTACTGGCCCGGTGCAGTATGGGTAGTGTAGGCAGCCTAGTTGAGCACCCGGACGCGTCCCCTGCTAAAGGCAGCCGGGCCGTGCCCCAGGTGGGACCCAGACAGACCAACAGGTTATTAAAGAAAGGCTTCAACCAGAGAGAGCTGCTCAACTACCTCAACATCACCAGGTTAGTAAGATCTCTGATAGGCACAAAATGGCTGCCATGTTTCATCACCCAGATGGGTGCCACATTAGAGAGTATGTATTCTCTATGTACTCCATACAGTGCAGACAAAGCGGTAAAGAGTTGTCTGTTTCAAATAGAAGGCATTAATGATGCTCTTGGGTAGTAACATCACCTGTTATTCCATAGCAGTGTTGTTAGTGCTGCTGCCAGGTGGGTGCCACACATAGTGAGCTGGTAGGAGGTGTGACTCCTACCATTCGGAAAGTATTCAGACTTTTTCCACATTTTGTTACATTACAACCTTATTCTAAAATGTATTAAATAGTTTTTCCCCCTCATCAATCTACACACAATACCCCAAAATAGCAAAGCAAAAACTGTTTTGTAAAAATGTTTGCAAAAGTACAGTACCAATTAAAAGTTTGGACACCTACTAATTAAAAAAAAAAAAAATACTATTTTCTACATTGTAGAATAATAGTGAGACATCAAAACTATGAAATAACACATATGGAATCATGTAGTAACCAAAAAAGTATTAAACAAATCAAAATATATTTTATATTTTTAATTCTTCAAAGTAGCCACCATTTGCCTTGATGACAGCTTTGCACACTCTTGGCATTCTCTCAACCAGCTTCACCTGGAATGCTTTTCTAACAGTCTTGGAGGAGTTCCCACACATGCTGAGCACTTGTTGGCTGCTTTTCCTTCACTCTCCGGTCCAACTTATCCCAAACCATCTCGATTGGGTTGAGGTCGGGTGATTGTCGAGGCCAGGTCATCTGATGCAGCACTCCATCACTCTCCTTCTTGGTCAAATAACTCTTACACAGCCTGGAGGTGTGTTTTCGGTCATTGTTCTGTTGAAAAACAAATGGATAGTCCCACTAAGCGCAAACCAGATGGGATCCCGTATCGCTGCAGAATGCTGTGGTGGCCATGCTGGTTAAGTGTGCCTTGAATTCTAAATAAATCACTGACAGTGTCACTAGCAAAGCACCCCCACACCATCACTCTTCCTCCTCCATGCTTCACGGTGGGAACCACACATACAGAGCTCATCCGTTCACCTGCGTCTCACAAAGACACGGCTGTTGGAACCAAAAATCTCAAATTTGGACTCATCAGACCAAGGGACAGATTTCCACCGGTCTAATGTCCATTGGTCGTGTTTCTTGGCGCAAGTAAGTCTCTTCTTCTTTTTGGTGTCCTTTAGTAGTATTTTTGCCCCAATTTGACCATGAAGGCCTGATTCACACAGTCTCCTCTGAACAGTTGATTTTGAAATGTGTCTGTTACTTGAACTCTGTGAAGTGTTTATTTGGGCTGCAATTTCTGAGGCTGGTAACTCTAATGAATTTATCCTCTGCAGCAGATGCCCCTCTGGGTCTTCCTTTCCTGTGGCGGTCCTCATGAGAGCCAGTTTCATTGTAGCGCATAATGGTTTTTGCTACTGCACTTGAAGAAACTTTCAAAGTTCTTGACATTTTTCGGACTGACTGACCTTCATGTCTTAAAGTAACGATGGACTGTCGTTTCTCTTTGCTTATTTGAGCTGTTCTTGCCACAATATGGACTTAGTCTTTTACCAAATAGGGCTAACTTCTGTATGCCTTGTCACAATACAACCGATTGGCTCAAACGCATTAAGAAGGAAATAAATTCCACAAATGTACTTTTAACAAGGCACACCTGTTAATTGAAATACATTCCAGGTGACTACCTCATGATGCTGGTTGAGAGAATTCCAAGAATGTGCAAAGCTGTCATCAAGGCAAAGGGTGGCTACTTTGAAGAATCTCAAATATAAAATATATTTGTTTTAAAAAATGTTGGTAACTTCATGATTCCATATGTGTTATTTCATAGTTTTGATGTAGAAAATAGTAAAAATTAAGAAAAACCCTTGAATGAGTACAGTTGGTGTATCCACATCTTTTTATTAGTACTGTATGAAAAATGAAATAAAATATGACATTTACTTAAGTATTCAGGCCCTTTACTCAGTACTTTGTTGAAGCACCTTTGACAGCGATTACCACCTCAAGTCTTCTTAGGTATGACACTAAAAGATTGGCGCACCTGCATTTGGGGAGTTTCTCCCATTCTTCTCTGCAGATCCTCTTAAGCTCTGTCAAGTTGGATGGGGACCGTTGCTCCACAGCTATTTTTAGGCTCAAGTCCGGCCACTGGCTTGGCCACTCAAAGACATTCAGAGATTTGTCCCAAAGCCACTCCTACGTTGTCCTGGCTGAGTGCTTAGGGTCGTTGTCCTGTTGGAAGGTGAACCTTCACCCCAGTCTGAGGTCTTGAGCGCTCTGGAGCGGGCTTTCATCAAGGATCTCTCTGTACTGTGCTCCGTTCATCTATCCCTTGATCCTGACTAGTCTCCAAGTCCCTGCCGCAGAAAAACATCCCCACAGCATGATGCTTCCACCACCATGCTTCATCATAGGGATGGTGACAGGTTTCCTCAGGATGTGACGCTTGGCAATCAGGCCAAATAGTTCAATCTTGGTTTCATCAGAACAGAGAATCTTGTTTCTCATGGTCTGAGAGTCTTTAGGTGCCTTTTGGAAAATTCCAACGGGCTGTCATGTGCCTTTTACTGAGGACTTCCTATTCAGCTTCTAACTGTAATATCTTATCTCTATGGCAACACCAACCACCATCACCATGATAACCTCATATTCACCTTCTAACTGTAATATCTTATCTCTATGGCAACACGAACCATCATCACCATGATAACCTCCTATTCACCTTCTAACTGTAATATCTTATCTCTATGGCAACACCAACCATCATCACCATGATAACCTCCTATTCACCTTCTAACTGTAATATCTTATCTCTATGGCAACACGAACCATCATCCCCATGATAACCTCCTATTCACCTTCTAACTGTAATATCTTATCTCTATGGCAACACGAACCATCATCCCCATGATAACTTCCTATTCACCTTCTAACTGTAATATCTTATCTCTATGGCAACGCGAACCATCGTATCCAAGACCAAGTCCACACTTTATTTGATTGTTTACAGTATTCAGCTCTCTGTCTGTCTTCCTCTCTTCATCTGATCACTTAACTCCTGCTCTCTAGTGGTTAATAAACCATAACAACTAGTATCATGATTCTTTATTAGGTGGTCCCATTCCCTCTGTCTTCCTCTGTATTTCCCCATAGCCTTTACCCTAGTTACTAGTCTGTTGTTGATGTGAATTCTAATCAAACTCCTCCTGTCTTTTTCCCTGTCTGGCTTTATATCTCCTCTCAGGGCATGACTTGACATGTGCCACTTCTCTGTCATCAGCTGTGTGTGTGTGTGTGTGTGTGTGTGTGTGTGTGTGTGTGTGTGTGTGTGTGTGTGTGTGTGTGTGTGTGTGTGTGTGTGTGTGTGTGTGTGTGTGTGTGTGTGTGTGTGTGTGTGTGTGTGTGTTCATGGCGTGTGTGTTTGTGTCTTGCAGCCTATCTGATCTTACTCACCTCCGAACTTACTACGGTACACTTTCACCCAGTCTGTCAGTCTAACAAAGTCTTAGATCTGAGTATTGTTTTCTCAAAATAGCCTACACACACCTGCACCAAATTTTTCACGACACAACTGGAAAAATCAACCCGTTTTTACTAAGCCAGCTAAATGGAAAAATCAACCCGTTTTTACTAAGCCAGCTAAATGTAAAAATCAACCCGTTTTTACTAAGCCAGCTAAATGGAAAAATCAACCTGTTTTTACTAAGCCAGCTAAATGTAAAAATCAACCCGTTTTTACTAAGCCAGCTAAATGTAAAAATCAACCCGTTTTTACTAAGCCAGCTAAATGGAAAAATCAACCCGTTTTTACTAAGCCAGCTAAATGGAAAAATCAACCCGTTTTTACTAAGCCAGCTAAATGTAAAAATCAACCCGTTTTTACTAAGCCAGCTAAATGTAAAAATCTACCCGTTTTTACTAAGCCAGCTAAATGTAAAAATCAACCCGTTTTTACTAAGCCAGCTAAATGTAAAAATCAACCCGTTTTTACTAAGCCAGCTAAATGGAAAAATCAACCTGTTTTTACTAAGCCAGCTAAATGTAAAAATCTACCCGTTTTTACTAAGCCAGCCAAATGTAAAAATCTACCCGTTTTTACTAAGCCAGCTAAATGTAAAAATCTACCCGTTTTTACTAAGCCAGCCAAATGTAAAAATCTACCCGTTTTTACTAAGCCAGCTAAATGTAAAAATCTACCCGTTTTTACTAAGCCAGCTAAATGTAAAAATCAACCCGTTTTTACTAAGCCAGCTAAATGTAAAAATCAACCCGTTTTTACTAAGCCAGCTAAATGGAAAAATCAACCCGTTTTTACTAAGCCAGCTAAATGGAAAAATCAACCCGTTTTTACTAAGCCAGCTAAATGTAAAAATCAACCCGTTTTTACTAAGCCAGCTAAATGTAAAAATCTACCCGTTTTTACTAAGCCAGCTAAATGTAAAAATCAACCCGTTTTTACTAAGCCAGCTAAATGTAAAAATCAACCCGTTTTTACTAAGCCAGCTAAATGGAAAAATCAACCTGTTTTTACTAAGCCAGCTAAATGTAAAAATCTACCCGTTTTTACTAAGCCAGCCAAATGTAAAAATCTACCCGTTTTTACTAAGCCAGCTAAATGTAAAAATCTACCCGTTTTTACTAAGCCAGCCAAATGTAAAAATCTACCCGTTTTTACTAAGCCAGCTAAATGTAAAAATCTACCCGTTTTTACTAAGCCAGCTAAATGTAAAAATCTACCCGTTTTTACTAAGCCAGCTAAATGTAAAAATCTACCCGTTTTTACTAAGCCAGCTAAATGTAAAAATCAACCCGTTTTTACTAAGCCAGCTAAATGGAAAAATCAACCTGTTTTTACTAAGCCAGCTAAATATAAAAATCTACCCGTTTTTACTAAGCCAGCTAAATGTAAAAATCAACCCGTTTTTACTAAGCCAGCTAAATGTAAAAATCAACCCGTTTTTACTAAGCCAGCTAAATGGAAAAATCAACCTGTTTTTACTAAGCCAGCTAAATGTAAAAATCTACCCGTTTTTACTAAGCCAGCCAAATGTAAAAATCTACCCGTTTTTACTAAGCCAGCCAAATGTAAAAATCTACCCGTTTTTACTAAGCCAGCCAAATGTAAAAATCTACCCGTTTTTACTAAGCCAGCCAAATGTAAAAATCTACCCGTTTTTACTAAGCCAGCTAAATGTAAAAATCTACCCGTTTTTACTAAGCCAGCTAAATGTAAAAATCTACCCGTTTTTACTAAGCCAGCTAAATGTAAAAATCAACCCGTTTTTACTAAGCCAGCTAAATGGAAAAATCAACCTGTTTTTACTAAGCCAGCTAAATATAAAAATCAACCCGTTTTTACTAAGCCAGCTAAATGTAAAAATCAACCCGTTTTTACTAAGCCAGCTAAATGGAAAAATCAACACGTTTTTACTAAGCCAGCTAAATGGAAAAATCAACCCGTTTTTACTAAGCCAGCTAAATGGAAAAATCAACCCGTTTTTACTAAGCCAGCTAAATGTAAAAATCAACCCGTTTTTACTAAGCCAGCTAAATGGAAAAATCTAAATTTATTTGGGCTGCAATTTCTGAGGCTGGTAACTCTAATGAATTTATCCTCTGCAGCAGATGCCCCTCTGGGTCTTCCTTTCCTGTGGCGGTCCTCATGAGAGCCAGTTTCATTGTAGCGCACAAATGGTTGATCCTGACTAGTCTCCAAGTCCCTGCCGCAGAAAAACATCCCCACAGCATGATGCTTCCACCACCATGCTTCATCATAGGGATGGTGACAGGTTTCCTCAGGATGTGACGCTTGGCAATCAGGCCAAATAGTTCAATCTTGGTTTCATCAGAACAGAGAATCTTGTTTCTCATGGTCTGAGAGTCTTTAGGTGCCTTTTGGAAAATTCCAACGGGCTGTCATGTGCCTTTTACTGAGGACTGGCTTCCGTCTGGCCGCTCTACCTGTCACGTTCCTGACCTATTTCTGTTAGTTTGTTGTATGTGTTAGTTGGTCAGGACGTGAGTTTGGGTTGGCATTCTATGTTTTCTGTTTCTATGTTGGTTTAAGGGTTGCCTGGTATGGCTCTCAATTAGAGGCAGGTGTTTGGCGTTTCCTCTAATTGAGAGTCATATTTAGGTAGGTTGTTTCACAGTGTTCGTTGTGGGTGGTTGTCTATGTCAGAGTGTTTAGTGTCAGCACTTATATTTGTATAGCTTCATTGTCGTCTGTTTTGTTGTATAGTGTTCGTGTCTTTTTTTCGTCTTCTTTCTTTAATAAAGAAGATGTACTTTCCACGCGCTGCGCCTTGGTCCTCTCTCAGTCCCGTTGACGATCGTGACAGAATTCCCCACCTATGCGGGATCAAGCAGCGCGAAAAGCGGCAACAGGAGCAAGGCATCAAGGATTCATGGACATGGGAGGAAATTCTGGACCGCGAAGAACCAGGAGAATATAACCGCCCCAAAGCTGAGCTGGAGGCAGCGAAAGCAGAGAGGCGGCGATATGAGGAGCTAGCTCGGAGGCAGGAAAAGGATCTGGGCTACACTACGTGGGAGGAGATCGACAGGTGGGCGATCAACCCAGGGAGAGTGCCGGAGCCCGTCTGGGATTTTCTGGCGCAGTGCGAGGAGGGATACCGGCGTATGGAGGCAGCACGACGAAGCGGTAGGAAGCCTGTGAGAAAACCCAAAAAAATTCTTGGGGGGGGGGGGCTTAAAGGGAGAGTGGCGAAGTCAGGTAGGAAACCTGCGCCTACTCCCTGTACTTACCGTGGAGAGCGAGAATACGGGCAGACACCGTGTTACGCAGTAGAGCGCACGGTGTCTCCTGTACGTGTGCATAGCCCGGTGCGTGTTATTCCACCTCCCCGCACTGGCAGGGCTAGATTGAGTATTGAGCCGGATGTCATGAAGCCGGCCCTACATATCTGGCCACCAGTGCGTCTCCTCGGGCCGGTTTACATGGCACCAGCCTTACGCATGGTGTCCCCGGTTCGTCTACATAGCCCGGTGCGGGTTATTCCACCTCCCCGCACTGGTCGGGCGACGGGGAGCATTCAACCAGGTAAGGTTGGGCAGGCTCAATGCTCAAGGGAGCCAATACGCCTGCACCGTCCGGTATTTCCGGCGCCACCTCCCCGCCCCAGTCCTGTTCCACCAGTGCCTACACCACGCACCAGGCTTCCAGTGTGTCTCCAGAGCCCTGTTCCTCCTCCACGCACTCTCTCTATGGTGCGTGTCTCCAGCCCAGTGCCTCCAGTTCCGGCACCACGCACTAAGCCACCTGTGCGTCTCCAGAGCCCTGTACACACTGTTCCTTCTCCCCGTACTCGTCCTGATGTGCGTGCACTCAGCCCGGTGCCCCCAGTGCCGGTACCACGCACCAGGCAAATAGTACGCTTTGAGAGTCCAGTGTGCCCTGTCCCTGCTCCCCGCACTAGGCTTGAAGTGCGTGTCTCCAGTCCGGTGCCTCCAGTTCCGGCACCACGCACCAGGCCTACAGTGCGCCTCAGCCGGCCAGAGTCTGCCGTCTGCACAGCGATGCCTGAACTGCCCGTCTGCCAAGCGCCATCTGAGCCATCAGTCTACCCAGCGCCATCTGAGCCATCCGTCTACCCAGCGCCATCTGAGCCATCCGTCTACCCAGCGCCATCTGAGCCATCCGTCTACCCAGCGCCATCTGAGCCATCCGTCAGCCATACGTCTGTCCCGAGCCATTAGAGCCGCCCGTCTGTCCCGAGCCGTCAGAGCCGTTAGTCAGTCAGGAGCAGCCAGAGCCGTCCAGCCAGGATCCGCCAGAGCCTTCATCCAGCCAGGATCTGCCAGAGCCGCCAACCAGACAGGATCTGCCAGAGCCGCCAACCAGACAGGATCTGCCAGAGCCACCAGCCAGCCATGAGCGTCCAGAGCCGCCAGCCAGCCATGAGCGTCCAGAGCCATGAGCGTCCAGAGCCGTCAGCCAGCCATGAGCGTACAGAGCCGTCAGCCAGCCATGAGCGTCCAGAGCCGTCAGCCAGCCATGAGCGTCCAGAGCCGTCAGCCAGCCATGAGCGTCCAGAGCCGTCAGCCAGCCATGAGCGTCCAGAGCCGTCAGCCAGTCATGAGCTGCCCCTCAGCCC
The DNA here is from genome assembly GCF_029448725.1 of Salvelinus fontinalis. Classification (NCBI taxonomy): domain Eukaryota; kingdom Metazoa; phylum Chordata; class Actinopteri; order Salmoniformes; family Salmonidae; genus Salvelinus; species Salvelinus fontinalis. The sequence continues at coordinate 9,442,473 of NC_074693.1, forward strand.
AGAGCGGCCATTAATCCAGAACTGCCCCTCAGTCCAGAGCTGTCTCTCTGTCCGGAGCTGCCTTTCAGTCCGGAGTTGCCCCTCTATCCTGAGCTACCTCTCTATCCTGAGCTACCTCTCTATCTACCTCTCTATTCTCACCTACCTCTATGTCCTGAGCTACCTTGTCCCGGAGCTGTCCCTTTATTTTGTGTTGCCTATATTAGGTGGGTGGAAGAGAGGGGTGGTCATTCTGAGGGGGATTAGCAAGCTGGGATTGACTATGGTGGGGTGGGGACCTCGTCCTGAGCCTGAGCCACCACCGTGGTCAGATGCCCACCCAGACCCTCCCCTAAACTTTGTGCTGGTGCGCCCGGAGTTCGCACCTTAAGGGGGGGGTTATGTCACGTTCCTGACCTATTTCTGTTAGTTTGTTGTATGTGTTAGTTGGTCAGGACGTGAGTTTGGGTGGGCATTCTATGTTTTCTGTTTCTATGTTGGTTTATGGGTTGCCTGGTATGGCTCTCAATTAGAGGCAGGTGTTTGGCGTTTCCTCTAATTGAGAGTCATATTTAGGTAGGTTGTTTCACAGTGTTCGTTGTGGGTGGTTGTCTATGTCAGAGTGTTTAGTGTCAGCACTTATATTTGTATAGCTTCACGGTCGTCTGTTTTGTTGTATAGTGTTCGTGTCTTTTTTTCGTCTTCTTTCTTTAATAAAGAAGATGTACTTTCCACGCGCTGCGCCTTGGTCCTCTCTCAGTCCCGTTGACGATCGTGACACTACCATAAAGTCCTGATTGGTAAAGTGCTGTAGAGATGGTTGTCCTTCTGGAAGATTCTCCCATTTCCACAGAGGAAGTCTGGAGCTCTGTCAGAGTGACCATCGGGTTTTTGGTCACTTCCTGACCAAGGCCCTTTCCCCCCGATTGCTAAATTTGACTGGGCGGCCAACTCTAGGAAGAGTCTTGGTGGTTCCAAACTTCTTCCATTTAAGAATGATGGAGGCCACTGTGTTCTTGGGGACCTTCAATGCTGCAGAAATGTTTTGGTACCCTTCCCCAGATCTGTGCCTCGACACAATCCTGTCTCGGAGCTCTACGGAGAGTTACTTCAATCTCATGGCTTTGTTTTTGCCCTCCCTGACATGCACTGTCAACTGTGGGACCATATATAGACAAGTGTGTGCTTTTCCAAATCATGTCTAGTCAATTGAATTTACCACAGGTGGACTCCAATCAAGTTGTAGAAATATCTCAAGGATGATCAATGGAAACAGGATGCACCTGAGCTCAATTTTGAGTCTCATAGCAAAGTGTCTGAATACTTAAGTAAATAACCTGTTTTTGCTTTGTCATTATGGGGTATTGTGATGTCATTATGGGGTATTGTGATGTCATTATGGGGTATTGTGATGTCATTATGGGGTATTGTGTGTAGATTGATGAGCAACATTTTATTTAATCAATTTTAGAAGAAGGCTGTAATTTAACAAAATGTGAAAAAAGTCAAGTGGTCTGAATACTCTCCGAATGCGGTGTATTTGCGAAGTAAGCTGTTACAATGTAAAGTTGTAAATCTAGATGAAATATAAATAAGTTTAAAGTTTTAATGTCACATGCACAAGTACAGTGAAATGCCTTTCTTGCAAACTCGAATAGAAATATATATAATTTTCATATCAAGCTGTTATCGTTCAGGGGAACAGATTATCAATTGACTTGAAGGCTGAATGAAAAGCTTTATAATGATCCCCACCAGGAAAGAGGCCAAAGCGGGTAGCGGCCCAGGCAGCAGTAGGAAGGCAGGCAGCATCTTCTCCAGCATGCAGTCCATGAACAGAGAGCATGGACATGAGGAGGAACACATCAAGCTCTACTACAAAGACGGAACTGAGGTGGACGTATCAAAAAACTCGCTGCCCATTGGAGGGAAATATGAGAAGGTGAGAAGAACGCCTGGTTGTGGGACAACATATAGGGCTGATATCCCTGGGACAACATATAGGGGTGATATCCCTGGGACAACATATAGGGCGGATATCCCTGGGACAACATATAGGAGTGATATCCCTGGGACAACATATAGGGATGATATCCCTGGGACAACATATAGGGATGATATCCCTGGGACAACATATAGGAGTGATATCCCTGGGACAACATATAGGAGTGATATCCATGGGACAACATATAGGAGTGATATCCATGGGACAACATATAGGAGTGATATCCCTGGGACAACATATAGGAGTGATATCCCTGGGACAACATATAGGGCTGATATCCCTGGGACAACATATAGGGATGATATCCCTGGGAGGGACAACATATAGGAGTGATATCCCTGGGAGGGACAACATATAGGGCTGATATCCCTGGGACAACATATAGGGGTGATATCCCTGGGACAACATATAGGAGTGATATCCCTGGGACAACATATAGGGATGATATCCCTGGGACAACATATAGGGCTGATATCCCTGGAACAACATATAGGAGTGATATCCCTGGGACAACATATAGGGCTGATATCCCTGGGACAACATATAGGGCTGATATCCCTGGGACAACATATAGGAGTGATATCCCTGGGACAACATATAGGGCTGATATCCCTGGGACAACATATAGGGCTGATATCCCTGGGACAACATATAGGGCTGATATCCCTGGAACAACATATAGGGATGATATCCCTGGGACAACATATAGGGCTGATATCCCTGGGACAACATATAGGGCTGATATCCCTGGAACAACATATAGGGCTGATATCCCTGGGACAACATATAGGGCTGATATCCCTGGGACAACATATAGGGCTGATATCCCTGGGACAACATATAGGGCTGATATCCCTGGAACAACATATAGGGCTGATATCCCTGGGACAACATATAGGGCTGATATCCCTGGGACAACATATAGGGCTGATATCCCTGGGACAACATATAGAGATGAACATGTAAAACTGCAGTTATTATCTATTCTATCAAAACAGATTATTATTTTAGCAACAATAACACACTTTGACGTTGGACTCTTCTTAAAAACTCCTTCAAAGGAGGTCCAGACCAAGAACGTCCTTTAATACTCTACAGCCAACATGTCTCTGACAGAGAACGTCCTTTAATACTCTACAGCCAACATGTCTCTGACAGAGAACGTCCTTTAATACTCTACAGCCAACATGTCTCTCTGACAGAGAACGTCCTTTAATACTCTACAGCCAACATGTCTCTCTGACAGAGAACTTCCTTTAATACTCTACAGCCAACATGTCTCTGACAGAGAACGTCCTTTAATACTCTACAGCCAACATGTCTCTGACAGAGAACTTCCTTTAATACTCTACAGCCAACATGTCTCTGACAGAGAACGTCCTTTAATACTCTACAGCCAACATGTCTCTGACAGAGAACGTCCTTTAATACTCTACAGCCAACATGTCTCTGACAGAGAACTTCCTTTAATACTCTACAGCCAACATGTCTCTGACAGAGAACGTCCTTTAATACTCTACAGCCAACATGTCTCTCTGACAGAGAACCTCCTTTAATACTCTACAGCCAACATGTCGCTGACAGAGAACGTCCTTTAATACTCTACAGCCAACATGTCTCTGACAGAGAACGTCCTTTAATACTCTACAGCCAACATGTCTCTCTGACAGAGAACCTCCTTTAACACTCTACAGCCAACATGTCGCTGACAGAGAACGTCCTTTAATACTCTACAGCCAACATGTCTCTCTGACAGAGAACTTCCTTTAATACTCTACAGCCAACATGTCTCTCTGACAGAGAACGTCCTTTAATACTCTACAGCCAACATGTCTCTGACAGAGAACGTCCTTTAATACTCTACAGCCAACATGTCTCTCTGACAGAGAACTTCCTTTAATACTCTACAGCCAACATGTCTCTCTGACAGAGAACGTCCTTTAATACTCTACAGCCAACATGTCTCTGACAGAGAACGTCCTTTAATACTCTACAGCCAACATGTCTCTGACAGAGAACGTCCTTTAATACTCTACAGCCAACATGTCTCTCTGACAGAGAACGTCCTTTAATACTCTACAGCCAACATGTCTCTCTGACAGAGAACTTCCTTTAATACTCTACAGCCAACATGTCTCTCTGACAGAGAACTTCCTTTAATACTCTACAGCCAACATGTCTCTCTGACAGAGAACGTCCTTTAATACTCTACAGCCAACATGTCTCTGACAGATCACCCTGGCTTCCTACTCCCTACAGTTAGCTATAGTTTGAAGAATTGGCCTGTATCGCTGAGTCACTGGCAGCACTAGATGAATGACGTCCCAGTGCTGACGCTGTGTGTGTGTGTGTGTGTGTGTGTGTGTGTGTGTGTGTGTGTGTGTGTGTGTGTGTGTGTGTGTGTGTGTGTGTGTGTGTGTGTGTGTGTGTGTGTGTGTGTGTGTGTGTGTGTGTGTGTGTGTGTGTGTGGGAGACATAATGAAATGCTACCAGGTATTACCTGGCTAGGCTGGAGGAGGTGTTTTAAAATGTCCTGCGTTAGTCATTTATAAGACCGTGTATGAATAAGAGGCTAACGCCTCTCCCTTCAGTCTGTATCTGACGTAAATCACACACAGTCCCTTCTGCACTCCTTGTAGAGACTAAGTAGTGCAGTAGGGTGCCATGCAAATGAACTGAATCCCCCAAAAAACTTTCCACTGCATTTCAGCCCTGCCACAAAAGGACCAGCTGACATTCTGTAAGTGATTCTCTCGTTAACACAGGTGTGAGTGTTGACGAGGACAAGGCTGGAGATCCCTCTGTTAAGCTGATTGAGTTCGAATAACAGACTTGAAGCTTCAAACGGAGGGTGGTGCGTAGAATCATTGTTCTTCCTCTGTTAACCATGGTTACCTACAAGGAAACACGTGCCGTCATCATTGCTTTGCACAAAAAGGGCTTTACAGGCAAGGATATTGCTGCCAGTAAGATTGCACCTAAATCAACCATTTATCGGATCATCAAGAACTTCAAGGAGAGCGGTTCAATTGTTGTGAAGAAGGCTTCAGGGCGCCCAAGAAAGTCAAGCAAGCGCCAGGGCCATCTCCTAAAGTTGATTCAGCTGCGGGATCGGGGCACCACCAGTACAGAGTATGCTCAGGAATGGCAGCAGGCAGGTGTGAGTGCATCTGCACGCACAGTGAGACGAAGACTTTTGGAGGAAGGCCTGGTGTCAAGAAGGGCAGTAAAGAAGCCACTTCTCTCCAGGAAAAACATCAGGGACAGACTGATATTCTGCAAAAGGTACAGGGATTGGACTGCTGAGGAATGGGGTAAAGTCATTTTCTCTGATGAATCCCCTTTCCGATTGTTCGGGGCATCCAGAAAAAAGCTTGTCCGGAGAAGACAAGGTGAGCGCTACCATCAGTTCTGTGTCATGCCAACAGTAAAGCATCCTGAGACCATTCACGTGTGGGGTTGCTTCTCAGCCAAGGGAGTGGGCTCACTCACAATTGTGCCTAAGAACACAGCCATGAATAAAGAATGGTACCAACACTTCCTCCGAGAGCAACTTCTCCCAACCATCCAGGAACAGTTTGGTGATGAACAACGCCTTTTCCAGCATGATGGAGCACCTTGCCATAAGGCAAAAGTGATAACTAACTCGGGGAACAAAACATCGATATTTTGGGTCCATGGCCAGGGAACTCCCCAGACCTTAATCCCATTGACAACTTGTGGTCAATCCTCAAGAGGCGGGTGGACAAACAAAAACCCACAAATTCTGACAAACTCCAAGCATTGATTATGCAAGAATGGGCTACCATCAGTCAGGATGTGGCCCAGAAGTTAATTGACAGCATGCCAGGGCGGATTGCAGAGGTCTTGAAAAAGAAGGGTCAACACTGCAATATTGACTCTTTGCATCAACATCATGTAATTGTCAATAAAAGCCTTTGACACTTATGAAATGCTTGTAATTATACTTCAGTATTCTATAGTAACATCTGACAAAAATATCTAAAGACACTGAAGCAGCAAACTTTGTGGAAATTAATATTTGTGTCATTCTCAGAACTTTTGGCCACGACTGTACAGTACTACTGCCAAGAGATGAGCTATAGGTGCTATAGGTCTACCATAGGAGTCCCCTCGAAGCCTACCATTCACTATGTACGTAGACAGTGTGCGACAGAGCTGCAGGAGTTGTGACCCGTTTTAGTTGGTTATGTTGTCATAGTTGTGCCTAGGGGGGCATATGGGGGAGGGAATGCTGTCACCTCAGGTAGGTGTTTGTCCCCCTGTGTGCTGAGGGTGTCAGGCTCTTGTCCAGTTCTGACATTCACCACAGACTAGTACATGTCCCTGGGCCTGGAAATGATTGATTTCCCCCTCCAGGATGGAGAAGCTGTCTTTATTATGGAGATTCTTGTGGTGGGATATAGGTACCACACAGGGGGACATCTTTCTCTGTTGAGATCATTTCCTTTTGAATTTCAAGCCAAATGTAAAAGGTTCCTGTTTTGATTTAATATAATAGAGTGAGTAAAGTCTGCTCTATACTAAATTAGCATACTCCCTGAGTCCCTTCCCTGTTTCACACCTGGTAGTTTGGTGGATGGGAATACCAGCTCTCTGTAACCTAGAGGGCAAGCAGTGGGTCCGTCTCCTCTATACCATGTTTCTTGTAGGATGACAATGTCTGTATTTCCAATTTACTTGATGAAATCCAGGTTACTGCTCTTTGGGCCAAAGGCAGATTACCTCAGGCCTGGGATATTCCAGAATGAGAAAGTGAAGGCTTTGTGTTCCATAAATTAGTCGTGTGGTTTGGCCTCAGACCAGTAAGTGTGAGCAGAGCCTGCTGAGCATCAGGTACATTCCATTGACTTGGGCTAGTGTAAGAGTGGGGTTTGGGCCTGTTTGCCCGCTCACGGCCTGGGCGTATGTGTGACGTCCATGTTGATGCCCTCTTTGCAGGGGTGGAGGGCATTGTGTGGGCAGCAGGGGTATGGGCCTGATCTGAGGGGCCTAAATGGGGTGTGGGCATTGTTGACTTGGGGGGGGGGTGTATGGATTGGTTGGGGTGGGGGTGTGGTCTGGATGTAGGTCCTCTTGGCGTGGGTCCTCTATGTGTAGGTCCAGGGGGGTCCCGCAGGTCTGAGAGAGTGTCTCTCTGGGCTGGGTGTCTATTGATCTGTTGCTCCTGTGTGAAGTGTTGGGGCTGCGTTTGAGAGCGATGTCCTTTCGGGTCCGGGCGAAGATGGGTACTGCTGCCTTGTATAGGTGGACCTGGTCGTAAAGGCTGTTCAAGTCCAGGGTGGAGTGGTGGGCTCTCTCTGTCTCTTTACCTCTAGCATGCCATCTCCACCTTTACTGCCCCCTCTCTCTCTCTCTCTCTCTCTCTCTGTCTCTGTCTCTCTCTCTCTCGGTCTCCTTCTATCTCTCTGCACCTTTTCTAATTATTTCTCTCTCTTTCTCCCAAGTCTCTGCCATTCTTTCTCTCTCATTTGTCCCTTAATTCTGCATCTCTCTATAACCCTCCCTGTCTGTCTCTCTATACCTCTCTCCCTGTCTGTCTCTCTATACCTATCTACCTGTCTCTCTATACCTCTCTACCTGTCTGTCTCTCTATAACCCTCCCTGTCTGTCTCTCTATAACCCTGTCTGTCTGTCTCTCTATACCTCTCTCCCTGTCTGTCTCTCTATACCTCTCTACCTGTCTCTCTATACCTCTCTACCTGTCTGTCTCTCTATACCTCTCTACCTGTCTCTCTATACCTCTCTACCTGTCTCTCTATACCTCTCTACCTGTCTGTCTCTCTATACCTCTCTACCTGTCTGTCTCTCTATACCTCTCTACCTGTCTCTCTATACCTCTCTACCTGTCTCTCTATACCTCTCTACCTGTCTGTCTCTCTATACCTCTCTACCTGTCTGTCTCTCTATACCTCTCTCCATGTCTCCCTATACCTCTCTCCCTGTCTGTCTCTCTATACCTCTACCTGTCTCTCTATACCTCTCTACCTGTCTGTCTCTCTATACCTCTCTCCCTGTCTGTCTCTCTATACCTCTATACCTGTCTCTCTATACCTCTCTACCTGTCTGTCTCTCTATACCTCTCTACCTGTCTGTCTCTCTATACCGCTCTACCTGTCTGTCTCTCTATACCTCTCTACCTGTCTGTCTCTCTATACCTCTCTACCTGTCTCTCTATAACCCTCCCTGTCTGTCTCTCTATACCTCTCTACCTGTCTGTCTCTCTATACCTCTCTACCTGTCTCTCTATAACCCTCCCTGTCTGTCTCTCTATACCTCTCTCTCTCCCTGTCTGTCTCTCTATACCTGTCTACCTGTCTCTCTATAACCCTCCCTGTCTGTCTCTATATACCTCTCTACCTGTCTGTCTCTCTATACCTCTCTACCTGTCTGTCTCTCTATACCTCTCTACCTGTCTCTCTATACCTCTCTACCTGTCTCTCTATACCTCTCTATCTGTCTGTCTCTCTATACCTCTCTACCTGTCTGTCTCTCTATAACCCTCCCTGTCTGTCTCTCTATACCTCTCTCCCTGTCTGTCTCTCTATACCTCTCTCCCTGTCTGTCTCTCTATACCTCTCTACCTGTCTGTCTCTCTATACCTCTCTACCTGTCTCTCTATACCTCTCTACCTGTCTCTCTATACCTCTCTATCTGTCTGTCTCTCTATACCTCTCTACCTGTCTGTCTCTCTATAACCCTCCCTGTCTGTCTCTCTATAACCCTCCCTGTCTGTCTCTCTATACCTCTCTCCCTGTTTGTTTCTCTATACCTCTCTACCTGTCTCTCTATACCTATCTACCTGTCTGTCTCTCTATACCTCTCTACCTGTCTCTCTATACCTCTCTACCTGTCTCTCTATACCTCTCTACCTGTCTCTCTATACGTCTCTACCTGTCTGTTTCTCTATACCTCTCTACCTGTCTCTCTATACCTCTCTACCTGTCTGTCTCTCTATACCTCTCTACCTGTCTCTCTATACCTCTCTACCTGTCTCTCTATACCTCTCTACCTGTCTCTCTATACGTCTCTACCTGTCTGTCTCTCTATACCTCTCTACCTGTCTCTCTATACCTCTCTACCTGTCTCTCTATACCTCTCTACCTGTTTGTCTCTATACCTATCTACCTGTCTGTCTCTCTATACCTCTCTCCATGTCTCTCTATACCTCTCTCCCTGTCTGTCTCTCTATACATCTCTACCTGTCTCTCTATACCTCTCTACCTGTCTCTCTATACCTCTCTACCTGTCTGTCTCTCTATACCTCTCTACCTGTCTCTCTATACCTCTCTACCTGTCTCTCTATACCTCTCTACCTGTCTGTCTCTCTATACCTCTCTACCTGTCTGACTCTCTATACCTCTATACCTGTCTCTCTATACCTCTCTACCTGTCTGTCTCTCTATACCTCTCTACCTGTCTGTCTCTCTATACCGCTCTACCTGTCTGTCTCTCTATACCTCTCTACCTGTCGGTCTCTCTATACCTCTCTACCTGTCTCTCTATACCTCTCTACCTGTCTGTCTCTCTATAACTCTCTACCTGTCTCTCTATACCTCTCTACCTGTCTCTCTATACCTCTCTACCTGTCTGTCTCTCTATACCTCTCAACCTGTCTCTCTCTACCTGTCTGTCTCTCTCTACCTCTATACCTGTCTCTCTATACCTCTCTCCCTGTCTGTCTCTCTATACCTCTCTACCTGTCTGTCTCTCTATACCTCTCTACCTGTCTCTATACCTCTCTACCTGTCTCTCTATACCTCTCTACCTGTCTGTCTCTCTATACCTCTCTACCTGTCTCTCTATACCTCTCTACCTGTCTGTCTCTCTATACCTCTCTACCTGTCTGTCTCTCTATACCTCTCTACCTGTCTCTCTATACCTCTCTACCTGTCTCTCTATACCTCTCTACCTGTCTGTCTCTCTATACCTCTCTACCTGTCTGTCTCTCTATACCTCTCTCCATGTCTCCCTATACCTCTCTCCCTGTCTGTCTCTCTATACCTCTCTACCTGTCTCTCTATACCTCTCTACCTGTCTGTCTCTCTATACCTCTCTCCCTGTCTGTCTCTCTATACCTCTATACCTGTCTCTCTATACCTCTCTACCTGTCTGTCTCTCTATACCTCTCTACCTGTCTGTCTCTCTATACCGCTCTACCTGTCTGTCTCTCTATACCTCTCTACCTGTCGGTCTCTCTATACCTCTCTACCTGTCTCTCTATACCTCTCTACCTGTCTGTCTCTCTATAACTCTCTACCTGTCTCTCTATACCTCTCTACCTGTCTCTCTATACCTCTCTACCTGTCTGTCTCTCTATACCTCTCAACCTGTCTCTCTCTACCTGTCTGTCTCTCTCTACCTCTATACCTGTCTCTCTATACCTCTCTCCCTGTCTGTCTCTCTATACCTCTCTACCTGTCTGTCTCTCTATACCTCTCTCCCTGTCTCTATACCTCTCTACCTGTCTGTCTCTCTATACCTCTCTACCTGTCTCTCTATACCTCTCTACCTGTCTGTCTCTCTATACCTCTCTACCTGTCTGTCTCTCTATACCTCTCTACCTGTCTGTCTCTCTATACCTCTCTACCTGTCTCTCTATAACTCTCTACCTGTCTCTCTATAACTCTCTACCTGTCTCTCTATAACTCTCTACCTGTCTCTCTATAACTCTCTACCTGTCTCTCTCTATACCTCTCTACCTGTCTGTCTCTCTATACCTCTCTACCTGTCTCTCTTTAACTCTCTACCTGTCTCTCTATAACTCTCTACCTGTCTCTCTCTCTATACCTCTCTCCCTGTCTCTCTATACCTCTCTACCTGTATCTATACCTCTCTACCTATCTGTCTCTCTATACCTCTCTCCCTGTCTCTCTATAACTCTCTACCTGTCTCTCTATACCGCTCTACCTGTCTCTCTCCCTATACCTCTCTCCCTTTCTCTCTATACCTCTCTACCTGTCTCTATACCTCTCTACCTGTCTGTCTCTCTATACCTCTCTCCCTGTCTCTCTATACCTCTCTGCCTGTCTGTCTCTCTATACCTCTCTCCAACTGTCTCTCTATAACTCTCTACCTGTCTCTCTCACTCCACCCTGAGAGTTTTAGGTACTAACTCTTCTACTCCCTCCCTCCCTCTCTCTCTCTCTCTCTCCCTCCCTCCCTCCCTCCCTCCCTCCCTCCCTCCCTCCCTCCCTCCCTCCCTCCCTCCCTCTCTCCCTCTCTCCCTCTCTCTCCCTCCCTCCCTCCCTCTTCTCCCGCCAGTCTCGTCTCAGGCCATCTGCCTTCAAGCCTGTCACACCTAAGAACTTTAGTTCCATGCAGAACCTCTACCCTGCCAAGATGGAGGACTCAGACCAGGGCCTGTCCAACGGGCTCCACCGGGCCTACGCACACACACCTAGAGCTGTCTCCACCTCCTCTTCCTCCTCCTCACCCTCCCGCCACGGAGGACCCACCTCCAGCGGAACCAAGGTGCCCCCGTTTTAGTCTGGTGATTTCTGTCCTGAAACATGTGCAGTGTTAATTATCAATACATTAGGAGGATTAGGTAACTAGTTCATATTAATGGTGCATTTGTATGGTGATTCTGATAGTTATGATGATGATGATGATGATGATGATTAGATAACAGTGGATGTTGTGATATAGGCGGTAGCGTCAGGGCGTGGTCTGAGTCAGGAGGATGACAACCTGTCAGACTCTGGTCATAACTCCATGAACAGTCTTCCTCCATACAGACCTCCCTTCAGACCACAGCTGGCTCACATCAGGTCAACTTCTGTTTCTCTGTGTCTGTCTGTCTGTCTGTCTCTGTGTCTGTCTGTCTCTGTGTCTGTCTGTGTCTGTGTCTGTCTGTCTCTGTGTCTGTCTGTCTCTGTGTCTGTCTGTCTCTGTGTCTATCTGTCTCTGTGTCTGTCTGTCTCTGTGTCTGTCTCTGCGTCTGTCTCTGTGTCTGTCTCTGTGTCTGTCTGTCTCTGTCTCTGTGTCTGTCTGTCTCTGTGTCTGTCTCTCTCTCTGTCTGTCTCTGTGTCTGTCTGTCTCTTTGTCTGTCTCTCTCTGTGTCTGTCTCTCTCTGTGTCTGTCTCTCTCTGTGTCTGTCTCTGTGTCAGTCTGTCTCTGTGTCTGTCTCATTATGTGTCTGTCTGTCTCTGTGTCTGTCTATGTGTCTGTCTGTCTCAGTGTCTGTCTGTCTCTGTGTCTGTCTCTCTGTGTGTATGTCTGTCTATGTGTCTGTCTCTCTCTGTGTATGTCTCTCTCTGTGTCTGTCTCATTCTGTGTCTGTCTGTCTCTGTGTCTATCTCTCTGTGTCTGACTCATTCTGTGTCTGTCTCTGTGTCTGTCTGTCTCTGTGTCTGTTTATCGCTGGGTCTGTCTCTGTGTCTGTCTGTCTCTGTGTCTGTTTATCGCTGTGTCTGTATGTGTCTGTCTCTGTGTCTGTGTTTGCCTCTGTGTCTGCCTGTCTCTGTGTCTTTTCATGTGTCTGTTTGTCTCTGTGTCTGTGTTTGTCTGTCTCTGTGTCTGCTTGTATCTGTGTCTGTCTGTCTCTGTTTCTGTCTGTGTCTGTCTGTCTCTGTGTCTGCTTGTCTCTGTGTCTGTTTGTCTCTGTGTCTGTTTGTCTCTGTTTCTGTCTGTGTCTGTCTGTGTCTGCTTGTCTCTGTGTCTGCTTGTCTCTGTGTCTGTGTCTGTCTGTCTCTGTGTCTGTCTGTCTCTGTGTCTGCTTGTCTCTGTGTCTGTCTGTCTCTGTGTCTGTCTGTCTCTGTGTCTGTTTCTGTCTGTGTCTGTCTGTCTCTGTGTCTGCTTGTCTCTGTGTCTGTTTGTCTCTGTGTCTGTTTCTGTCTGTGTCTGCTTGTCTCTGTGTCTGCTTGTCTCTGTGTCTGCTTGTCTCTGTGTCTGTCTGTCTCTGTGTCTGTCTCTCTGTGTCTGTCTGTCTCTGTGTCTGTTTATCGCTGTGTCTTTCTCTGTGTCTGTTTATCTCTGTGTCTGTGTCTGCCTCTGTGTCTGCCTGTCTCTGTGTCTGCCTCTGTGTCTGTCTGTCTCTGTGTCTGTCTCTGTGTCTGTCTCTGTGTCTGTGTCTGTCTCTGTGTCTTTTCATGTGTCTGTTTGTCTCTGTGTCTGTGTTTGTTTGTCTGTCTCTGTGTCTGCTTGTATCTGTGTCTGTGTCTGTCTGTCTCTGTGTCTGCTTGTCTCTGTGTCTGTTTGTCTCTGTGTCTGTTTGTCTCTGTTTCTGTCTGTGTCTGTTTGTGTCTGTCTGTCTCTGTGTCTGCTTGTCTCTGTGTCTGCTTGTCTCTGTGTCTGCTTGTCTCTGTGTCTGCTTGTCTCTGTGTCTGTCTCTGTGTCTGCTTGTCTCTGTGTCTGTCTGTCTCTGTGTCTGTCTCTGTGTCTGCTTGTCTCTGTGTCTGTGTCTGTCTGTCTCTGTTTGTGTCTGTCTGTCTCTGTTTGTGTCTGTCTGTCTCTGTGTCTGTTTGTTTCTGTGTCTGCTTGTCTCTGTGTCTGCTTGTCTCTGTGTCTGTTTGTCTCTGTGTCTGTGTCTGTCTGTCTCTGTTTGTGTCTGTCTGTCTCTGTGTCTGCTTGTCTCTGTGTCTGTCTGTCTCTGTGTCTGTGTCTGTCTGTCTCTGTTTGTGTCTGTCTGTCTCTGTTTGTGTCTGTCTCTGTGTCTGCTTGTCTCTGTGTCTGCTTGTCTCTGTGTCTGTGTCTGTCTGTCTCTGTTTGTGTCTGTCTGTCTCTGTTTGTGTCTGTGTGTCTCTGTGTCTGTCTGTCTCTGTGTCTGTTTCTGTCTGTCTCTGTGTCTGTTTGTCTCTGTGTCTGTTTGTATCTGTGTCTGTTTGTATCTGTGTCTGTTTGTCCCTGTGTAGATCACTGATGATGAGGAGGATAGTGATGATGATGAAGATGTATGTCTCTTACCACGTTCAGTGCCTCCATGGGCCACATCAACTCCATTGGCTCTCTGGACCGAGCATCAAAGGTTGTGGGGTCGTCGGGGGTCGCCATGGCGGAGATGGCCATGTCGTGTCGTAGCATGGCAACGCTCAGCCGCCTGGCGCCATACGGAGGGGAGGCTCCGCCCCCTTATGAACTGTCACTCTCTGTAGAGGAGGTGGTGAGTGATGGATGCATGGATCAGTTGGTTAATTGGTTGATTGATTGGTTGGTTGATTGGGTGATTGGTTGGTTGATTGGTTGGTTGATTTGTTGGTTTGATGGTTGGTTGGTTGGTTGGTTGGTTGGTTGGTTGGTTGGTTGGTTGGTTGGTTGACTGGTTGGTTGATTGATTGATTGGTTGGTGATTGATTGGTTGATTGGTTGGTTGGTTTGACTGTCCAGGTGCGTGATCTGGAGGAGAGGCTGGTGGAGAAGGAACTCGAGCTGAAACAGATGAGGAGGAACCTGGATGAGAGTGAAGGAGCCATCGTGCAGGTGATGAGTAGACCTGCTTGTGTGTGTGTGTGTGTGTGTGTGTGTGTGTGTGTGTGTGTGTGTGTGTGTGTGTGTGTGTGTGTGTGTGTGTGTGTGTGTGTGTGTGTGTGTGAGTGGGCATGTAGGTGTGCATCTATAACTCTCTCTTTCTTATTCTCCCTCCCTCCCTCTTCTCTGTAGGTGTTTGAAGGTAAACAGCGTCTGTGGGAGAAGGAGTTGGAGGAGTTGAAGCATCTGTACACCGCCAAGCTGCGTCAGGTTTCCCAGCATGCCCACCATTCAGAGCGTGCACTGCAGCTGCAGCTGTACAAGGCCCAGCAGGAGACGAACAGACTGCAGGAGGAACTGGATGCTCTGACAGGGGGGAGACAGAGAGAGGGTCAGGGGAGTCTGAAGGAAACCAGCCCTACTCTGGAGGAGACTCAGTGGCAGGTGAGAAGTTTGGAGGATGGAGTGGGTAAGGTGAGGGGTAGGAAGATGGAGTGGGGAAGATGAGGGGGTAGGAGGATGGAGTGGGGAAGATGAGGGGGTAGGAGGATGGAGTGGGGAAGGTGAGGGGGTAGGAGGATGGAGTGGGGAAGATGAGGAGGTAGGAGGATGGAGTGGGGAAGATGAGGGGGTAGGAGGATGGAGTGGGGAAGGTGAGGGGTAGGAGGATGGAGTGGGGAAGATGAGGGGGTAGGAGGATGGAGTGGAGAAGATGAGGGGGTAGTAGGATAAAGTGGGGAGGATGAGGGGTAGGAGGATGGAGTGGGGAAGGTGAGGGGGTAGGAGGATGGAGTGGGGAAGATGAGGCGGTAGGAGGATGGGGTGGGGAAGATGAGGGGGTAGGAGGATGGAGTGGGGAAGATGAGGGGGTAGGAGGATGGAGTGGGGGAGATGAGGGGGTAGGAGGATGGAGTGGGGAAGATGAGGGGGTAGGAGGATGGAGTGGGGAAGATGAGGGGGTAGGAGGATGGAGTGGGGAAGATGAGGGGTAGGAGGATGGAGTGGGGAAGGTGAGGGGTAGGAGGATGGAGTGGGGAAGGTGAGGGGGTAGGAGGATGGAGTGGGGAAGATGAGGGGGTAGGAGGATGGAGTGGGGAAGATGAGGGGGTAGGAGGATGGAGTGGGGAATATGAGGAGGTAGGAGGATGGAGTGGGGAAGATGAGGGGGTAGGAGGATGGAGTGGGGAAGATGAGGGGGTAGGAGGATGGAGTGGGGATGATGAGGGGGTAGGAGGATGGAGTGGGGAAGGTGAGGGGGTAGGAGGATGGAGTGGGGAAGATGAGGGGGTAGGAGGATGGAGTGGGAAAGATGAGGGGGTAGGAGGATGGAGTGGGGAATATGAGGGGGTAGGAGGATGGAGTGGGGAAGGTGAGGGGGTAGGAGGATGGAGTGGGGAAGATGAGGGGGTAGGAGGATGGAGTGGGGAAGGTGAGGGGGTAGGAGGATGGAGTGGGGAAGGTGAGGGGGTAGGAGGATGGAGTGGGGAAGATGAGGCAGTAGGAGGATGGAGTGGGGAAGGTGAGGGGGTAGGAGGATGGAGTGGGGAAGATGAGGCGGTAGGAGGATGGGATGGGGAAGGTGAGGGGGTAGGAGGATGGAGTGGGGAAGATGAGGGGGTAGGAGGATGGAGTGGGGAAGGTGAGGGGGTAGGAGGATGGAGTGGGGAAGATGAGGCGGTATTAGGATGGGGTGGGGAAGATGAGGGGGTAGGAGGATGGAGTGGGGAAGATGAGGGGGTAGGAGGATGGAGTGGGGAAGGTGAGGGGGTAGGAGGATGGAGTGGGGAAGGTGAGGGGGTAGGAGGATGGAGTGGGGAAGATGAGGCGGTATTAGGATGGAGTGGGGAAGGTGAGCGGTAGGAGGATGAAGTGGGGAAGGTGAGGGGTAGGAGGATGGAGTGGGGAAGATGAGGGGGTAGGAGGATGGAGTGGGGAAGGTGAGGGGGTAGGAGGATGGAGTGGGGAAGATGAGGGGTAGGAGGATGGAGTGGGGAAGATGAGGCGGTATTAGGATGGAGTGGGGAAGGTGAGGGGGTAGGAGGATGAAGTGGGGAAGGTGAGGGGTAGGAGGATGGAGTGGGGAAGATGAGGGGGTAGGAGGATGGAGTGGGGAAGATGAGGGGGTAGGAGGATGGAGTGGGAAAGATGAGGGATAGGAGGATGGAGTGGGGAAGGTGAGGGGGTAGGAGGATGGAGTGGGGAAGGTGAGGGGGTAGGAGGATGGAGTGGGGAAGATGAGGGGGTAGGAGGATGGAGTGGGGAAGGTGAGGGGGTAGGAGGATGGAGTGGGGAAGATGAGGGGGTAGGAGGATGGAGTGGGGAAGATGAGGGGGTAGGAGGATGGAGTGGGGAAGATGAGGGGGTAGGAGGATGGAGTGGGGAAGATGAGGGGGTAGGAGGATGGAGTGGGGAAGATGAGGGGGTAGGAGGATGGAGTGGGGAAGGTGAGGGGTAGGAGGATGGAGTGGGAAAGATGAGGGATAGGAGGATGGAGTGGGGAAGATGAGGGGGTAGGAGGATGGAGTGGAGAAGATGAGGCGGTAGGAGGATGGAGTGGGGAAGGTGAGGGGGTAGGAGGATGGAGTGGGGAAGATGAGGGGGTAGGAGGATGGAGTGGGGAAGATGAGGGGGTAGGAGGATGGAGTGGGGAAGGTGAGGGGTAGGAGGATGGAGTGGGGAAGATGAGGGGGTAGGAGGATGGAGTGGAGAAGATGAGGGGGTAGTAGGATAAAGTGGGGAGGATGAGGGGTAGGAGGATGGAGTGGGGAAGGTGAGGGGGTAGGAGGATGGAGTGGGGAAGATGAGGCGGTAGGAGGATGGGGTGGGGAAGATGAGGGGGTAGGAGGATGGAGTGGGGAAGATGAGGGGGTAGGAGGATGGAGTGGGGAAGATGAGGGGGTAGGAGGATGGAGTGGGGAAGATGAGGGGGTAGGAGGATGGAGTGGGGAAGATGAGGGGGTAGGAGGATGGAGTGGGGAAGATGAGGGGTAGGAGGATGGAGTGGGGAAGGTGAGGGGTAGGAGGATGGAGTGGGGAAGGTGAGGGGGTAGGAGGATGGAGTGGGGAAGATGAGGGGGTAGGAGGATGGAGTGGGGAAGATGAGGGGGTAGGAGGATGGAGTGGGGAAGGTGAGGGGGTAGGAGGATGGAGTGGGGAAGGTGAGGGGGTAGGAGGATGGAGTGGGGAAGATGAGGCAGTAGGAGGATGGAGTGGGGAAGGTGAGGGGGTAGGAGGATGGAGTGGGGAAGATGAGGCGGTAGGAGGATGGGATGGGGAAGGTGAGGGGGTAGGAGGATGGAGTGGGGAAGATGAGGGGGTAGGAGGATGGAGTGGGGAAGGTGAGGGGGTAGGAGGATGGAGTGGGGAAGATGAGGCGGTATTAGGATGGGGTGGGGAAGATGAGGGGGTAGGAGGATGGAGTGGGGAAGATGAGGGGGTAGGAGGATGGAGTGGGGAAGGTGAGGGGGTAGGAGGATGGAGTGGGGAAGGTGAGGGGGTAGGAGGATGGAGTGGGGAAGATGAGGCGGTATTAGGATGGAGTGGGGAAGGTGAGCGGTAGGAGGATGAAGTGGGGAAGGTGAGGGGTAGGAGGATGGAGTGGGGAAGATGAGGGGGTAGGAGGATGGAGTGGGGAAGGTGAGGGGGTAGGAGGATGGAGTGGGGAAGATGAGGGGTAGGAGGATGGAGTGGGGAAGATGAGGCGGTATTAGGATGGAGTGGGGAAGGTGAGGGGGTAGGAGGATGAAGTGGGGAAGGTGAGGGGTAGGAGGATGGAGTGGGGAAGATGAGGGGGTAGGAGGATGGAGTGGGGAAGATGAGGGGGTAGGAGGATGGAGTGGGAAAGATGAGGGATAGGAGGATGGAGTGGGGAAGGTGAGGGGGTAGGAGGATGGAGTGGGGAAGGTGAGGGGGTAGGAGGATGGAGTGGGGAAGATGAGGGGGTAGGAGGATGGAGTGGGGAAGGTGAGGGGGTAGGAGGATGGAGTGGGGAAGATGAGGGGGTAGGAGGATGGAGTGGGGAAGATGAGGGGGTAGGAGGATGGAGTGGGGAAGATGAGGGGGTAGGAGGATGGAGTGGGGAAGATGAGGGGGTAGGAGGATGGAGTGGGGAAGATGAGGGGGTAGGAGGATGGAGTGGGGAAGGTGAGGGGTAGGAGGATGGAGTGGGAAAGATGAGGGATAGGAGGATGGAGTGGGGAAGATGAGGGGGTAGGAGGATGGAGTGGAGAAGATGAGGCGGTAGGAGGATGGAGTGGGGAAGGTGAGGGGTAGGAGGATGGAGTGGGGAAAGTGAGGGGTAGGAGGATGGAGTGGGGAAGATGAGGGGGTAGGAGGATGGAGTGGGGAAGATGAGGGGGTAGGAGGATGGAGTGGGGAAGATGAGGGGTAGGAGGATGGAGTGGGGAAGGTGAGGGGTAGGAGGATGGAGTGCGGAAGGTGAGGGGGTAGGAGGATGGAGTGGGGAAGATGAGGGGTAGGAGGATGGAGTGGGGAAGGTGAGGGGGTAGGAGGATGGAGTGGGGAAGATGAGGGGTAGGAGGATGGAGTGGGGAAGATGAGGGGGTAGGAGGATAGAGTGGGGAAGGTGAGGGGGTAGGAGGATGGAGTGGGGAAGGTGAGGGGGTAGGAGGATGGAGTGGGGAAGATGAGGCGGTAGGAGGATGGGGTGAGGAAGGTGAGGGAGTAGGAGGATGGAGTGGGGAAGGTGAGGCGGTAGGAGGATGGAGTGGGGAAGGTGAGGGGGTAGGAGGATGGAGTGGGGAAGATGAGGGGGTAGGAGGATGGAGTGGGGAAGGTGAGGGGTAGGAGGATGGAGTGGGGAAGATGAGGGGGTAGGAGGATGGAGTGGAGAAGATGAGGGGGTAGTAGGATAAAGTGGGGAGGATGAGGGGTAGGAGGATGGAGTGGGGAAGGTGAGGGGGTAGGAGGATGGAGTGGGGAAGATGAGGCGGTAGGAGGATGGGGTGGGGAAGATGAGGGGGTAGGAGGATGGAGTGGGGAAGATGAGGGGGTAGGAGGATGGAGTGGGGAAGATGAGGGGGTAGGAGGATGGAGTGGGGAAGATGAGGGGGTAGGAGGATGGAGTGGGGAAGATGAGGGGGTAGGAGGATGGAGTGGGGAAGATGAGGGGTAGGAGGATGGAGTGGGGAAGGTGAGGGGTAGGAGGATGGAGTGGGGAAGGTGAGGGGGTAGGAGGATGGAGTGGGGAAGATGAGGGGGTAGGAGGATGGAGTGGGGAAGATGAGGGGGTAGGAGGATGGAGTGGGGAATATGAGGAGGTAGGAGGATGGAGTGGGGAAGATGAGGGGGTAGGAGGATGGAGTGGGGAAGATGAGGGGGTAGGAGGATGGAGTGGGGATGATGAGGGGGTAGGAGGATGGAGTGGGGAAGGTGAGGGGGTAGGAGGATGGAGTGGGGAAAATGAGGGGGTAGGAGGATGGAGTGGGAAAGATGAGGGGGTAGGAGGATGGAGTGGGGAATATGAGGGGGTAGGAGGATGGAGTGGGGAAGGTGAGGGGGTAGGAGGATGGAGTGGGGAAGATGAGGGGGTAGGAGGATGGAGTGGGGAAGGTGAGGGGGTAGGAGGATGGAGTGGGGAAGGTGAGGGGGTAGGAGGATGGAGTGGGGAAGATGAGGCGGTAGGAGGATGGGGTGGGGAAGGTGAGGGGGTAGGAGGATGGAGTGGGGAAGATGAGGGGGTAGGAGGATGGAGTGGGGAAGGTGAGGGGGTAGGAGGATGGAGTGGGGAAGATGAGGCGGTATTAGGATGGGGTGGGGAAGATGAGGGGGTAGGAGGATGGAGTGGGGAAGATGAGGGGGTAGGAGGATGGAGTGGGGAAGGTGAGGGGGTAGGAGGATGGAGTGGGGAAGGTGAGGGGGTAGGAGGATGGAGTGGGGAAGATGAGGCGGTATTAGGATGGAGTGGGGAAGGTGAGCGGTAGGAGGATGAAGTGGGGAAGGTGAGGGGTAGGAGGATGGAGTGGGGAAGATGAGGGGGTAGGAGGATGGAGTGGGGAAGGTGAGGGGGTAGGAGGATGGAGTGGGGAAGATGAGGGGTAGGAGGATGGAGTGGGGAAGATGAGGCGGTATTAGGATGGAGTGGGGAAGGTGAGGGGGTAGGAGGATGAAGTGGGGAAGGTGAGGGGTAGGAGGATGGAGTGGGGAAGATGAGGGGGTAGGAGGATGGAGTGGGGAAGATGAGGGGGTAGGAGGATGGAGTGGGAAAGATGAGGGATAGGAGGATGGAGTGGGGAAGGTGAGGGGGTAGGAGGATGGAGTGGGGAAGGTGAGGGGGTAGGAGGATGGAGTGGGGAAGATGAGGGGGTAGGAGGATGGAGTGGGGAAGGTGAGGGGGTAGGAGGATGGAGTGGGGAAGATGAGGGGGTAGGAGGATGGAGTGGGGAAGATGAGGGGGTAGGAGGATGGAGTGGGAAAGATGAGGGGTAGGAGGATGGAGTGGGGATGATGAGGGGGTAGGAGGATGGAGTGGGGAAGATGAGGGGGTAGGAGGATGGAGTGGGGAAGATGAGGGGGTAGGAGGATGGAGTGGGGAAGATGAGGGGGTAGGAGGATGGAGTGGGGAAGGTGAGGGGTAGGAGGATGGAGTGGGAAAGATGAGGGATAGGAGGATGGAGTGGGGAAGATGAGGGGGTAGGAGGATGGAGTGGAGAAGATGAGGCGGTAGGAGGATGGAGTGGGGAAGGTGAGGGGTAGGAGGATGGAGTGGGGAAAGTGAGGGGTAGGAGGATGGAGTGGGGAAGATGAGGGGGTAGAAGGATGGAGTGGGGAAGATGAGGGGGTAGGAGGATGGAGTGGGGAAGATGAGGGGTAGGAGGATGGAGTGGGGAAGGTGAGGGGTAGGAGGATGGAGTGGGGAAGGTGAGGGGGTAGAAGGATGGAGTGGGGAAGATGAGGGGTAGGAGGATGGAGTGGGGAAGGTGAGGGGGTAGGAGGATGGAGTGGGGAAGATGAGGGGTAGGAGGATGGAGTGGGGAAGATGAGGGGGTAGGAGGATAGAGTGGGGAAGGTGAGGGGGTAGGAGGATGGAGTGGGGAAGGTGGGGGGGTAGGAGGATGGAGTGGGGAAGATGAGGCGGTAGGAGGATGGGGTGAGGAAGGTGAGGGAGTAGGAGGATGGAGTGGGGAAGGTGAGGCGGTAGGAGGATGGAGTGGGGAAAGTGAGGGGGTAGGAGGATGGAGTGGGGAATGTGAGGGGGTAGGAGGATGGAGTGGGGAAGATGAGGGGGTAGGAGGATGGAGTGGGGAAGGTGAGGGGGTAGGAGGATGGAGTGGGGAAGATGAGGGGGTAGGAGGAGGGAGTGGGGAAGATGAGGGGTAGGAGGATGGAGTGGGGAAGGTGAGGGGGTAGGAGGATGGAGTGGGGAAGATGAGTGGGTAGGAGGAGGGAGTGGGGAAGATGAGGGGTAGGAGGATGGAGTGGGGAAGGTGAGGGGGTAGGAGGATGGAGTGGGGAAGATGAGGGGTAGGAGGATGAAGTGGGGAAGATGAGGCGGTAGGAGGATGGAGTGGGGAAGGTGAGGGGGTAGGAGGATGGAGTCGGGAAGATGAGGGGGTAGGAGGAGGGAGTGGGGAAGATGAGAGGTAGGAGGATGGAGTGGGGAAGGTGAGGGGTAGGAGGATGGAGTGAGGAAGGTGAGGGAGTAGGAGGATGGAGAGAGGTGGGTCCATGAACTAAGAAGACGGAGGACAGGCATAGAGAGAGGAGGATTTGACTGAGGGATGCTGGTGAAGAGCAGGGTTTATTTATCATCCTCTGTCACCACCCCTCCCTCTTTACCTTTCAGGTGTGTCAGAAGTCGGGTGAGATCTCGTTGTTGAAGCAGCGGCTGCGTGACTCCCAGGCGGAGGTGACCAGCAAGCTGTCAGAGCTGTTCCAGCTGAACACCCAGCTGAGAGAGACAAGAGGAGAGCTGCAGAGCCGTGATGGACAGATAGACACTCTGCAGACAGCCCTACACGGTGCGCAACCACGACGACAGGGGAAAGAGGGAGCGGAGGAGAGTGGGACACTAGGGTCTCGAGGTTCAGGAGGGGCATCAGGTATAGATATTTGTTTATTTAACCTTTATTTAACCAGGAAAGGCCCATTGTGACCCATAGTCTCTTTTTCAACTGGAGACCTGGCCAAGAAGGCAGCAACAATCAATACATTACAGAATTAAAACATACAACAACATGATCCAGTCTTAAAAAAAGCATTTACACTCCTCTGTAACAATCTCCCATCAATATTTTAAATGCATTCAGTGGCACTAACATATCTAGATGAAGCATGGATTGTAGACTATTCCATGCCTCTGGTGCACAACAAGAGAAGGCAGTCTTGCCTAATACTGTGAATATCCTGGGGACTATAAGTAGCAACCACCTAGCAGATTGGGTATGGTAACTGCTGGTGGTGAAGGAGACCAGACTACAGAGGTAAAGAGGGAGTTTACCCAAAAGGGCTTTGTAGATGAACACACAGAGGAGGCTGCATGATAAACAGAGTCCAGTCTCTGTAAGACGGAGGAGGCTGCATGATAAACAGAGTCCAGTCTCTGTAAGACGGAGGAGGTTGCATGATAAACAGAGTCCAGTCTCTGTAAGAAGGAGGAGGCTGCATGATAAAAAGAGTCCAGTCTCTGTAAGACAGAGGAGGCTGCATGATAAACAGAGTCCAGTCTCTGTAAGACAGAGGAGGCTGTATGATAAACAGAGTCCAGTCTCTGTAAGACGGAGGAGGCTGCATGATAAACAGAGTCCAGTCTCTGTAAGACGGAGGAGGCTGCATGATAAACAGAGTCCAGTCTCTGTAAGACGGAGGAGGCTGCATGATAAACAGAGTCCAGTCTCTGTAAGACAGAGGAGGCTGCATGATAAACAGAGTCCAGTCTCTGTAAGACGGAGGAGGCTGCATGATAAACAGAGTCCAGTCTCTGTAAGAAGGAGGAGGCTGCATGATAAAAAGAGTCCAGTCTCTGTAAGACAGAGGAGGCTGCATGATAAACAGAGTCCAGTCTCTGTAAGACAGAGGAGGCTGTATGATAAACAGAGTCCAGTCTCTGTAAGACGGAGGAGGCTGCATGATAAACAGAGTCCAGTCTCTGTAAGACGGAGGAGGCTGCATGATAAACAGAGTCCAGTCTCTGTAAGACGGAGGAGGCTGCATGATAAACAGAGTCCAGTCTCTGTAAGACAGAGGAGGCTGCATGATAAACAGAGTCCAGTCTCTGTAAGACGGAGGAGGCTGCATGATAAACAGAGTCCAGTCTCTGTAAGACAGAGGAGGCTGCATGATAAACAGAGTCCAGTCTCTGTAAGACAGAGGAGGCTACATGATAAACAGAGTCCAGTCTCTGTAAGACAGAGGAGGTTGCATGATAAACAGAGTCCAGTCTCTGTAAGACGGAGGAGGCTGCATGATAAAAAGAGTCCAGTCTCTGTAAGACGGAGGAGGCTGCATGATAAACAGAGTCCAGTCTCTGTAAGACGGAGGAGGTTACATGATAAACAGATTCCAGTCTCTGTAAGACGGAGGAGGTTGCATGATAAACAGAGTCCAGTCTCTGTAAGACGGAGGAGGCTGCATGATAAACAGAGTCCAGTCTCTGTAAGACGGAGGAGGCTGCATGATAAAAAGAGTCCAGTCTCTGTAAGACAGAGGAGGCTGCATGATAAACAGAGTCCAGTCTCTGTAAGACAGAGGAGGCTACATGATAAACAGAGTCCAGTCCCTGTAAGACAGAGGAGGCTACATGATAAACAGAGTCCAGTCTCTGTAAGACGGAGGAGGCTGCATGATAAACAGAGTCCAGTCTCTGTAAGACAGAGGAGGCTGCATGATAAACAGAGTCCAGTCTCTAACACGGAAAAGGCTGCATGCATATACAACAAGTCACCATAATCAATGACAGAGAGAAAAGTGGCCTGAACAAGCTTATTTCTACCATAAGCGGGAAGCAAGTCTTATTACAAAAATAAAAACCCAACTTCAATGTGTGGTTCTCTGTAGCTCAATCACTACAGCATGGCGCTTGCACTGCCAGAGTTGTAGGTTCGATTCCTGGGGCCACCCATACGTTAATGTATGCAGCATGACTGTTAGTCTCTTTGGATTAAAGCGTCTGTTAAATGGCATATGTTATGTTTGATTGTTATATATTTGTGAGACTAATGTTACTGTGTTGGCTAATAAGCTAATTGGTGATCATCAAAATGTCTGTCTCTCTATCTATCTCTCTGCCCCCCTCTCTCTTTATCTCCAGGCTCTACAGAGGAGCGCCTGCGAGCAGAGCTGTTGTTAGAGCGTCGTCAGAGCGAGGCCCAGGCTACGGCCTTCGAGCAGGAGAGACAGACGTGGCAGACAGAGAAGGAGAAAGTGATCTGCTACCAGAGAGAGCTGCAGGCCAGTTACCTGGACATGTACCACCACAACCAACTACTGGAGACAGAACTATACCTGCTCAGAGGAGGAGGAACGCTGGAGAGGGAACTGCAAGATGTGAGGGGAGGAAGAGGAGGAGGAGGAGAGATGGGAGACTACAGTAATGAGTCACTGGAAAGGGAAGTGCAGGAGGTGAGGAGAGGAAGAGGAGGAGGAGAGAGAGGAAGAGGAGAGGAAGACAGTAAACCTCCCCCTGGTCTTCCCTGGATAGAGAGGATAGAGTCATCTGAGATTTGACTGAGTGGACACTAGAGGGGGGGGCCCATTCCAAACCAAACACTCGCCCCCTCTTCCTATCTCCTTGATGAAGACTCAGGCTTCTTACAGACTTGAAAAGACAGGAGGGCCCCAATCCAAACCAAATCCTCACCCTTCATGTCCTTGTGGAGGTCCCAGTTCCAATTCCAAAACAACTCTGCACTCCTACACTCCTAGACCTGTATGAACTAGACTGAATAGTGTGCATGTATAATCAGCAATACAATGATACACCCTCTCTGGTACTGTTTATTGGAGGTTCCACTTCCTGTTTCAATCCTGCAATCAATGATAACTTCCTGTTTCAGTCCACATATCAATGACAGCGTATTAGAGTCGAGAACACAGTACATTCCCTCAAGCACGACCCTGACCAAACCTCACTTTAGAGGGCTGCTTGAATGTACAAATCA
Source organism: Salvelinus fontinalis (assembly GCF_029448725.1). Taxonomy (NCBI): domain Eukaryota; kingdom Metazoa; phylum Chordata; class Actinopteri; order Salmoniformes; family Salmonidae; genus Salvelinus; species Salvelinus fontinalis. The sequence goes on from NC_074693.1 coordinate 9,468,003, forward strand.
TAATGATAATAATAATAATAATAACCTATTTGTAATTGTTACTTCATCTAATTTAGTTCTGTGTGTATATAATCAACCAGTGTGTTCCTCACAGCCGTTCTGTGGGCTAGTTGAAGTTCAGACACTGACTGGGGTAAAGTAAGGGTAGGCTGTGTCTCAAATAGCACCCTGTACCCTGTATAGTACACTACTTTTGACCAGGGTCCTGTACCAGTAGTGCACTATATATGGAATAGGGTGCCATTTCAGATGCATCCTAGGACGTTGTTCAAAAGGATCTAAAGGGATTTAGGATTTGTCCCAGTGTGGTGAAGTGAGGTGTGGCGAGGTGAAGTGTGGTGTGGTGTGGTGAAGTGAGGTAAGGTGTGGTGAAGTGAAGTGAGGTGAGGTGTGGTGAGATGTGATGAAGTGAGGTGTGGTGAGGTGAGGTGAGGTGTGATGAAGTGAGGTGTGGTGAGATGTGGTGTGATGAAGTGAGGTGAGGTGTGATGAAGTGAGATGAGGTGTGATGAAGTGAGGTGTGATGAAGTGAGGTGAGGTGTGATGAAGTGAGGTGAGGTGTGATGAAGTGAGGTGTGGTGAGATGTGGTGTGATGAAGTGAGGTGAGGTGTGATGAAGTGAGGTGTGGTGAGATGTGGTGTGATGAGGTGAGGTGTGATGAAGTGAGGTGTGGTGTGATGAAGTGAGGTAAGGTGAGGTGAGGTGTGATGAAGTGAGATGTGGTGAAGTGAGGTGAGGTGTGATGAAGTGAGGTGTGGTGAGGTGTGGTGTGATGTGATGAAGTGAGTTGAGGTGAGGTGTGGTGAGATGTGATGAAGTAAGATGAGGTGAGGTGAGATGAAGTGAGGTGTGTTGTGAGGTGTGGTGAGGTGAGGTGAAGTGTGGTGAGGTACGGTCATTACATCTCTGTAATAATCCAGGCTGTATCACACCCGGCCGGGATTGGGAGTCCCATAGGACGGCGCACAATTGTCTCAGCGTCGTCCGGCTTTGGACTGGGTAGGGCCGGCATTGTAAATAAGAATTTATCCTTAACTGACGTGCCTAGTTAAATAAAAGTTAAATAACATAGAATAATAATACGTCTGTGGTGTGTACAGTAGGCCTAATGTAAATGACATGAAAAGTTCTCTTCATTCAGGGAGCGTCCAGGGAGCTGGGCTCAGAGAGGAGACAGCTGTACCACTGAGTTAAGTAGGATTACTAGACCATCACACGCCAGTACATGGATGCTATTGCTCTGCCATTAACTAGGAGAATTTTAGTTATGAGGATGACAAGTTCCTTTTTGGGGGGTAAAATGACCCTTTAAGAAAACTAATACTGTAACAATACTGTAAATAAATGTATATTTATTTTCATGTGAATCTATTTTCTGCCCCCAAATTACTATTTTGGAATGTGTATATAGTTGTAATTTGGATATACTAATGCTGCAGAAGCCTGTACTGTTTGAGTAAAGGACACTTTGAATGAATAGCCGAATACAGCCGAATATTAAAGCTCTCTGCATCCCATTGGACTAATTACTGATCATTCACTTGTACCTGTCGTTGCTGTCGGAGGAAAACCTCATCTCCTCAACAGAAACATTTCATTAAATGGACATATTTTCCCATTAACAAACATACAATTACAAAACTTGAGAAGCTGTTTTGAATACATTTTCTTGGTCCTAGAGTCATTAAAATATTCAAAGACTACATTGAGAGAAGTTACTGCTTTCAATACAGTCAAAAGTTTGGACACACCTACTCATTTAAGGGTTTTTCTTAATTTTTTACTATTTTCTATGTTGTAGAATAATAGTGAAGACATCAAAACTATGAAATAGCACATATGGAATCATGTAGTAACCAAAAAAGTGTTAAACAAATCAAAATATATTTTAGATTCTTCAAATAGCCACCCTTTGGTTGAGAGAATGTCAAGAGTGTGCAAAGCTGTCATCAAGGCAAAGGGTGGCTATTTGAAGAATCTCAAATATATTTTGATTTGTTTAACACTTTTTGCTTACTACATGATTCCATATGTGTTGTTTCATAGTGTTGATGTCTTCACTATTATTCTACCTTCTGGTCTTCTAGGCAGAGTTCCTCTGTCCAGGGGCTGTGTTCTTTTTCCCATCTTAAACTTTTCTTTTTATTGGCCAATCTGAGATTTGTCTTTTTCTTTGCAACTAGAAGGCCAGCATCCCGGAGTCGCCACTTCACTGTTGACATTGAGACTTGTGTTTTGCAGGTACTATTTAATGACGCTGCCAGTTGAGGACTTGTAAGGCATCTGTTTCTCAAACTAGACACACTAATGTACTTGTCCTTTTGCTCAGTTGTGCACCGGGGCCTCCCACTCCTCTTTCTATACTGGTTAGCGCCAGTTTGTGCTATTCTGTGAAGGGAGTAGTACACAGCCTTGTACGAGATCTTCAGTTTCTTGGCAATTTCTTGCATGAAATAGCCTTAATTTCTCAGAACAAGAATAGACTGACGAGTTTCAGAAGAAAGTGCTTTGTTTCTGGCCATTTTGAGCCTGTAATCGAACCCACAAATGCTGATGCTCCAGATACTCAACTAGTCTAAAGAAGGACAGTTTTATTTATTTACAGTTTTCAGCTGTGCTAACATAATTGCAAAATGGTTTTCTAATGATCAATTAGCCTTTTAAAATGATAAACTTGGATTAGCTAACACAACATGCCATTGGAACACAGGAGTGATGGTTGCTGATAATGGGCCTCTGTACGCCTATGTAGATATTCCATATAAAATCTGCCGTTTCCAGCTACAATAGTCACTTACAATATTAACAATTCCTACACTATTTCGGATCAATTTGATGTTATTTTAATGGACAGAAAATTTGCTTTTCTTTTTAAAAATAAGGACATTTCTAAGTGACCCCAAACTTTTGAACAGTAGTGTAGTAGTGTAGTGTATATACACATTATATAGATGTTGCTTCTGCATTTATATAATAAACATTTATCAAGTGGTGTGATGGCAATTTTCTTTACGTTAGAAATACCAACAAAAGCACAGTCTATACAACTTGTAGTAACCCACTGGTATGCTATACTACGCTATACTGTAATGTAATGTGCTATACTATACTACACTGAGCCCTGTAACATACACCAACCCTAGAGTCGTGTACTACATTTAGCTCAGTCTTGGTTACCTTTCCCCCATCCTCCTGGGACTTTAAATACCTATCGGTTGTGTGCAGGACTGGACCACTCCTTTCCTGCTCTTCTCCTTCTCAAACCCCATTGGAGGAGAAGGTCATTTACATTACATTTACATTTAAGTCATTTAGCAGACGCTCTTATCCAGAGCGACTTACAAATTGGTGCATTCACCTTATGATATCCAGTGGAACAACCACTTTACAATAGTGCATCTAAATCTTTTAAGGGGGGGCGGGGGGGGAGGGTTAGAAGGATTACTTTATCCTATCCTAGGTATTCCTTAAAGAGGTGGGGTTTCAGGTGTCTCCGGAAGGTGGTGATTGACTCCGCTGACCTGGCGTCGTGAGGGAGTTTGTTCCACCATTGGGGTGCCAGAGCAGCGAACAGTATTGACTGGGCTGAGCGGGAACTGTACTTCCTCAGAGGTAGGGAGGCGAGCAGGCCAGAGGTGGATGAACGCAGTGCCCTTGTTTGGGTGTAGGGCCTGATCAGAGCCTGAAGGTACGGAGGTGCCGTTCCCCTCACAGCTCCGTAGGCAAGCACCATGGTCTTGTAGTGGATGCGAGCTTCAACTGGAAGCCAGTGGAGAGAGCGGAGGAGCGGGGTGACGTGAGAGAACTTGGGAAGGTTGAACACCAGACGGGCTGCGGCGTTCTGGATGAGTTGTAGGGGTTTAATGGCACAGGCAGGGAGCCCAGCCAACAGCGAGTTGCAGTAATCCAGACGGGAGATGACAAGTGCCTGGATTAGGACCTGCGCCGCTTCCTGTGTGAGGCAGGGTCGTACTCTGCGAATGTTGTAGAGCATGAACCTACAGGAACGGGTCACCGCCTTGATGTTAGTTGAGAACGACAGGGTGTTGTCCAGGATCACGCCAAGGTTCTTAGCACTCTGGGAGGAGGACACAATGGAGTTGTCAACCGTGATGGCGAGATCATGGAACGGGCAGTCCTTCCCCGGGAGGAAGAGCAGCTCCGTCTTGCCGAGGTTCAGCTTGAGGTGGTGATCCGTCATCCACACTGATATGTCTGCCAGGTCAGAGGGGAGGGATCCCTGGCTTATTCATCCAATAAGGTTTTGAGGAGGCGAGGAGAGAGGACACAAGGAGTATGAAACTGAGATTCTCCCAATATCTCTTGTGAAGGAGACTATTAACTGATAGGTTTGTTTTCTGTGAACAAGACTGGAGGAAGCTGCTGGGAAAATACCCTTTAGTATGTCTCGGCCTTGGATCCTTATCACCACACACCCTGTCACTCCCCTGTACAACCCCGACGCCCTTCACTCCCTTGTCCAACCCTGGCCCCTACATACCTCCTTCCTGAGTTTGGACATTAGAGGTCAAAGGTCAGCCCAGATGGAAACAGAGGAGGATATTTGTTAGCGTAAGGAACAGATCTTTCTATGAGTCAGCCAAGGTAGGCTGTAGAGAAGGGGAGTGGCTGCCCTGGGCGGTTTTGTGAAGTTGAGTGCTGAACACACAGAACAAATGCCCAGTTTTCATTTAGAATGCAAATGTAAAAATGTGTGTGTGTGTGTACCACAGGAAGCTGGTGGCACCTTAATTGGGGAGGACGGCTCATAGTAACGGCTGGAAAGGAATCCATGGAATGGTATCAAACTCTCAAACCCATGGTTTTCATGTGTTTGATACCTTTCCATTCACTCCATCCCAGCCATTATGAGCCGTCCTCTCACCCACTCTCAAGCATATTTGACTTGTGTAATAGCCAGGTTCATGATTTGAGCAGTTAGCAAACAGTCCTGTTTTAGACTTGATGTGTGTGTGTTCCCAGGGGGGGCCGTCAAGCCAAACACCATCTCTCTGACTCACCAACCTCCATCTAACAATATTATATAAACCAGAGCTTAATATAACGCCACAGAGGTGACTGTCTTCTGAGTGTGGGTTGATGATGAAAGATATTAACTCATGCTTGTGTGTGTTGGAGACTCTACACATGCAAACTTCACTGCTTGGATTTCAAGCATTCATTGTAGGCGGCTTACAGAATGACTTGCATACAACTATAACACACACTAGTTAAAGTCAACAGGAGGACAGTTGTTTGCGTGAAGTGAATACAGCTAGCCCAGTAGGAGACATTTCTGCAACTTAAATTCTCAGGCTGGTAGGCCGTCATTGTAAATAAGAATTTGTTCTTAACTGATTTGCCTAGTTAAATGTTTAGTATGTAGAAGTCACCTAGTGTGGTAATGTCGCCATCTGGTGGCATCAGCAGGAAGAGCTGGTGAGTCAACATCAGTGGCTAATATTGGCTCTAACGGTCCATCTTTCTGCAGCTAACCAAAACCAACCAAATTCTAATAATTTCCACAAACATAAAAACAGAGTTGGAGTATAAAGTTTTTAATCCATTTTAAGATGCAAGTATAATATGAAACATGTTAGAGAATAAATATGTACAATACAACTTTAATACAGAGAAGCAGGTAAAAGGCCAACCTATCATACAAGAACTCTGACTACTGAAAAAAGAACCCATGAAGAAGCCATAACAGACCTAGGTGTATTCTGTCAATCTGGGAAAGAAGATGAATGATTGTCAACCAAAAGCAGTAAACCAAATGTAAAATCAACCAAATACAAAACAAACACGTGTGCGCATACACAAATCATAATATAAAACTAGACCTGCTTAAAGAAAATACCTGCTTCCATCATTCATTCTGACTGGAGATCAGTGCAAATGGCTGACTGCTACCATGTGTCAGCTGTTAAAGAGATGGTGGTGCAGAACTCGCTGACATCACCATTCCATGGGCTGGTATGACATCACCATTCCATGGGCTGGTATGACATCACCATTCCATGGGCTGGTATGACATCACCATTCCATGGGCTGGTATGACATCACCATTCCATGGGCTGGTATGACATCACCATTCCATGGGCTGGTATGACATCACCATTCCATGGGCTGGTATGACATCACCATTCCATGGGCTGGTATGACATCACCATTCCATGGGCTGGTATGACATCACCATTCCATGGGCTGGTATGACATCGGTTCGGAAAACAGAGAAGGATTTGATCATGGATCCAACCCAATAGTGATGTTGCTATTTTGTGGCATAATTATATTTCATAAAATGTATTATGTTACTTGTGGTTTCACTATTTTACAAGACTTGATTGTAGCGATGATAAATAAAAACAGGAGCAGACTTCACAGTAGTATCATTTGTTTTTGTTGAATACGTCGGCCTAGAAACATGGCTTCCTTCTTCAGGAAAATTGTTATTGGAGCCAGTTGCAAAATCAAAATCAGTCAATTGACCCTCGACCTCTCCATCGATCACAACTGTTGATCATCACACTGATACATGTACTGTAACCCAAAGTGACTTTCAACCAATCAGGGCCTTTATTTCATCATCGCCAATAGAAAGAGAAATGTTGCAAATATTTTTACAATCAGTGTTCCATTCACAAACTGTAACCACGGTCACCGCCAATCACAACCTCTCAATACAATTTATGTTAATATATTTTCTCAGAGGCCACTTAGCTTTACCTCTGTAATATAGAAGTTTAAATACTCTCCTGAAATCAGACAACTCCCTAAAAAATTAAATAATAACTGTCACATCACCCCTCTAACATCCATTAAATCATTCTAAAGACCCATTCTGTGTACTGAGGAAAGCCTACAGATGGATAGAGCATTCTGTGTACTGAGGAAAGCCTACAGATGGATAGAGCATTCTGTGTACTGAGGAAAGCCTACAGATGGATAGAGCATTCTGTGTACCGAGGAAATCCTACAGATGGATAGAGCATTCTGTGTACCGAGGAAAGCCTACAGATGGATAGAGCATTCTGTGTACTGAGGAAAGCCTACAGATGGATAGAGCATTCTGTGTTCTGAGGAAAGCCTACAGATGGAGAGATAGAGAAAAAAGGAACAGAGCAGTCATCCAAAAATTCTACAACTCAACACCCAATCACTATCAACTCAACTCGAAAGGCTATCATCATCAAGATTTAACATCAACTCGACAGGCTATGAACATCAACTCAACTCGAAGCCTATTACCAACATCAACACGAAGCCTATCACCAACATCAACTCAACTCGATAGCCTATCACCAACATCAACTCGATAGCCTATCACCAACATCAACTCAACTCGATAGCCTATCACCAACATCAACACGAAGCCTATCACCAACATCAACTCAACTCGATAGCCTATCACCAACATCAACACGAAGCCTATCACCAACATCAACTCAACTCGATAGCCTATCACCAACATCAACTCAACTCGATAGCCTATCACCAACATCAACTCGATAGCCTATCACCAACATCAACTCGATAGCCTATCACCAACATCAACTCGATAGCCTATCACCAACATCAACTCGATAGCCTATCACCAACATCAACTCGATAGCCTATCACCAACATCAACTCGATAGCCTATCACCAACATCATCTCGATAGCCTATCACCAACATCAACACGATAGCCTATCACCAACATCAACACGATAGCCTATCACCAACATCAACACGATAGCCTATCACCAACATCAACTCGATAGCCTATCACCAACATCATCTCGATAGCCTATCACCAACATAAACTCGATAGCCTATCACCAACATCAACTCGATAGCCTATCACGAACATCATCTCAACTCGATAGCCTATCACCAACATCATCTCAACTCGATAGCCTATCACCAACATCATCTCAACTCGATAGCCTATCACCAACATCATCTCAACTCGATAGCCTATCACCAACATCAACTCGATAGCCTATCACGAACATCATCTCAACTCGATAGCCTATCACCAACATCATCTCAACTCGATAGCCTATCACCAACATCATCTCAACTCGATAGCCTATCACCAACATCATCTCAACTCGATAGCCTATCACCAACATCAACTCAACTCGATAGCCTATCACCAACATCAACTCAACTCGATAGCCTATCACCAACATCAACTCAACTCGATAGCCTATCATCAACATCATCTCAACTCGATAGCCTATCACCAACATCAACTCAACTCGATAGCCTATCATCAACATCAACTCGATAGCCTATCACCAACATCATCTCGATAGCCTATCACCAACATCATCTCGATAGCCTATCACCAACATCATCTCGATAGCCTATCACCAACATCATCTCGATAGCCTATCACCAACATCATCTCGATAGCCTATCACCAACATCATCTCGATAGCCTATCACCAACATCATCTCGATAGCCTATCACCAACATCATCTCGATAGCCTATCACCAACATCAACTCGATAGCCTATCACCAACATCAACTCAACTCGATAGCCTATCACCAACATCAACTCAACTCGATAGCCTATCACCAACATCAACTCAACTCGATAGCCTATCACCAACATCAACTCGATAGCCTATCACCAACATCAACTCGATAGCCTATCACCAACATCATCTCAACTCGATAGCCTATCACCAACATCAACTCAACTCGATAGCCTATCACCAACATCATCTCAACTCGATAGCCTATCACCAACATCATCTCAACTCGATAGCCTATCACCAACATCAACTCAACTCGATAGCCTATCATCAACATCATCTCAACTCGATAGCCTATCACCAACATCAACTCAACTCGATAGCCTATCATCAACATCAACTCGATAGCCTATCACCAACATCATCTCGATAGCCTATCACCAACATCATCTCGATAGCCTATCACCAACATCATCTCGATAGCCTATCACCAACATCATCTCGATAGCCTATCACCAACATCATCTCGATAGCCTATCACCAACATCATCTCGATAGCCTATCACCAACATCAACTCGATAGCCTATCACCAACATCAACTCGATAGCCTATCACCAACATCAACTCAACTCGATAGCCTATCACCAACATCAACTCGATAGCCTATCACCAACATCATCTCAACTCGATAGCCTATCACCAACATCAACTCGATAGCCTATCACCAACATCAACTCGATAGCCTATCACCAACATCATCTCGATAGCCTATCACCAACATCAACACGATAGCCTATCACCAACATCAACACGATAGCCTATCACCAACATCAACACGATAGCCTATCACCAACATCAACTCGATAGCCTATCACCAACATCATCTCGATAGCCTATCACCAACATAAACTCGATAGCCTATCACCAACATCAACTCGATAGCCTATCACGAACATCATCTCAACTCGATAGCCTATCACCAACATCATCTCAACTCGATAGCCTATCACCAACATCATCTCAACTCGATAGCCTATCACCAACATCAACTCGATAGCCTATCACGAACATCATCTCAACTCGATAGCCTATCACCAACATCATCTCAACTCGATAGCCTATCACCAACATCATCTCAACTCGATAGCCTATCACCAACATCATCTCAACTCGATAGCCTATCACCAACATCAACTCAACTCGATAGCCTATCACCAACATCAACTCAACTCGATAGCCTATCACCAACATCAACTCAACTCGATAGCCTATCATCAACATCATCTCAACTCGATAGCCTATCACCAACATCAACTCAACTCGATAGCCTATCATCAACATCAACTCGATAGCCTATCACCAACATCATCTCGATAGCCTATCACCAACATCATCTCGATAGCCTATCACCAACATCATCTCGATAGCCTATCACCAACATCATCTCGATAGCCTATCACCAACATCATCTCGATAGCCTATCACCAACATCATCTCGATAGCCTATCACCAACATCATCTCGATAGCCTATCACCAACATCATCTCGATAGCCTATCACCAACATCAACTCGATAGCCTATCACCAACATCAACTCAACTCGATAGCCTATCACCAACATCAACTCAACTCGATAGCCTATCACCAACATCAACTCAACTCGATAGCCTATCACCAACATCAACTCGATAGCCTATCACCAACATCAACTCGATAGCCTATCACCAACATCATCTCAACTCGATAGCCTATCACCAACATCAACTCAACTCGATAGCCTATCACCAACATCATCTCAACTCGATAGCCTATCACCAACATCATCTCAACTCGATAGCCTATCACCAACATCAACTCAACTCGATAGCCTATCATCAACATCATCTCAACTCGATAGCCTATCACCAACATCAACTCAACTCGATAGCCTATCATCAACATCAACTCGATAGCCTATCACCAACATCATCTCGATAGCCTATCACCAACATCATCTCGATAGCCTATCACCAACATCATCTCGATAGCCTATCACCAACATCATCTCGATAGCCTATCACCAACATCATCTCGATAGCCTATCACCAACATCATCTCGATAGCCTATCACCAACATCAACTCGATAGCCTATCACCAACATCAACTCGATAGCCTATCACCAACATCAACTCAACTCGATAGCCTATCACCAACATCAACTCGATAGCCTATCACCAACATCAACTCGATAGCCTATCACCAACATCATCTCAACTCGATAGCCTATCACCAACATCAACTCAACTCGATAGCCTATCACCAACATCATCTCAACTCGATAGCCTATCACCAACATCATCTCAACTCGATAGCCTATCACCAACATCAACTCAACTCGATAGCCTATCACCAACATCAACTCGATAGCCTATCACCAACATCAACTCAACTCGATAGCCTATCACCAACATCATCTCAACTCGATAGCCTATCACCAACATCATCTCAACTCGATAGCCTATCACCAACATCAACTCGATAGCCTATCACCAACATCAACTCGATAGCCAATCACCAACATCAACTCGATAGCCAATCACCAACATCAACTCGATAGCCAATCACCAACATCAACTCAACTCGATAGCCAATCACCAACATCAACTCGATAGCCAATCACCAACTCAACTCGATAGCATATCATCAACATCAACTCGATGGCCTATCACCAACATCAACTCGATGGCCTATCACCAACATCAACTCGATGGCCTATCACCAACATCAACTCGATAGCCTATCACCAACATCAACTCGATAGCCTATCACCAACATCAACTCGATAGCCTATCACCAACATCAACTCGATAGCCTATAACCAACATCAACTCGATAGCCAATCACCAACATCAACTCGATAGCCAATCACCAACATCAACTCGATAGCCAATCACCAACATCAACTCGATAGCCAATCACCAACATCAACTCAACTCGATAGCATATCACCAACTCGATGGCCTATCACCAACATCAACTCGATGGCCTATCACCAACATCAACTCGATGGCCTATCACCAACATCAACTCGATGGCCTATCACCAACATCAACATCATCTCGATAGCCTATCACCAACATCATCTCGATAGCCTATCACCAACATCAACATCATCTCGATAGCCTATCACCAACATCATCTCGATAGCCTATCACCAACATCAACATCATCTCGATAGCCTATCACCAACATCATCTCGATAGCCTATCACCAACATCATCTCGATAGCCTATCACCAACATCAACATCATCTCGATAGCCTATCACCAACATCATCTCGATAGCCTATCACCAACATCATCTCGATAGCCTATCACCAACATCAACACGATAGCCTATCACCAACATCAACACGATAGCCTATCACCAACATCAACACGATAGCCTATCACCAACATCAACACGATAGCCTATCACCAACATCAACACGATAGCCTATCACCAACATCATCTCAACTCGATAGCCTATCACCAACATCATCTCAACTCGATAGCCTATCACCAACATCATCTCAACTCGATAGCCTATCACCAACATCATCTCAACTCGATAGCCTATCACCAACATCATCTCAACTCGATAGCCTATCACCAACATCAACTCAACTCGATAGCCTATCACCAACATCAACTCAACTCGATAGCCTATCACCAACATCAACTCAACTCGATAGCCTATCACCAACATCAACTCAACTCGATAGCCTATCACCAACATCAACTCAACTCGATAGCCTATCACCAACATCAACTCAACTCGATAGCCTATCACCAACATCAACTCAACTCGATAGCCTATCACCAACATCAACTCAACTCGATAGCCTATCACCAACATCAACTCAACTCGATAGCCTATCACCAACATCAACTCAACTCGATAGCCTATCACCAACATCAACTCGATAGCCTATCATCAACATCAACTCGATAGCCTATCATCAACATCAACTCGATAGCCTATCACCAACATCATCTCAACTCGATAACCTATCATCAACATCAACTCAACTCGATAGCCTATCACCAACATCAACTCAACTCGATAGCCTGTCACCAACATCAACTCGATAGCCTATCACCAACATCATCTCGATAGCCTATCACCAACATCATCTCGATAGCCTATCACCAACATCATCTCAACTCGATAGCCTATCACCAACATCAACTCGATAGCCTATCACCAACATCAACACGATAGCCTATCACCAACATCAACTCGATAGCCTATCACCAACATCATCTCAACTCGATAGCCTATCACCAACATCATCTCAACTCGATAGCCTATCACCAACATCAACATCATCTCGATAGCCTATCACCAACATCATCTCGATAGCCTATCACCAACATCATCTCGATAGCCTATCACCAACATCATCTCAACTCGATAGCCTATCACCAACATCATCTCGATAGCCTATCACCAACATCATCTCGATAGCCTATCACCAACATCATCTCGATAGCCTATCACCAACATCATCTCGATAGCCTATCACCAACATCAACTCGATAGCCTATCACCAACATCATCTCAACTCGATAGCCTATCACCAACATCATCTCAACTCGATAGCCTATCACCAACATCAACATCATCTCGATAGCCTATCACCAACATCATCTCGATAGCCTATCACCAACATCATCTCGATAGCCTATCACCAACATCGCCTCGATAGCCTATCACCAACTCGATACACTATCAACATCAACGCAACTTGATAGGCTATCAACATCAACGCAACTTGATAGGCTATCAACATCAACACAACTTGATAGGCTATCAACATCAACACAACTTGATAGGCTATCAACATCAACACTATCAACATCGATTCAACACTCTATCAACATCCCACAAAAGAAAACATAACGCCTCTTCACATCCTTAAAGTAAAAGAGTAGAATAAGTTCAGCAGGCAGCTGCAAATGAACGAGTGTCAATGAATGAACAATCCTTTTGAGTTGTTTCCTTCGTCCTCATGCCGACCGACTCCTCTCTGTCTCTCTATGGGTAGAAGTCGTTTGATGGCCCATCCACATCAGCTCTCTGTACACTAGGAGCTGTTGACGGGGCAAGCCGAGGCAGGAGTATTACAGCCTTAGGCCATCACTGGAGGGGTTCTGTCCAAGTTTGGGTGGGGGCACTGGGGCAAATTGGTGCCTGTGAGGGGTAGGATGGGGATTTCCAGGGGTCCTGGGGTAGCAGGTAGCTACTGTAGCTCCAAGGGCCTGGCAGTTTCAGGAAACAGGATGGGGGATCAAAAGAAGATCTGCTTGGCATCTGATGGGTTCTGCTCCATGGGACAGTAGGGACATTTCAGTCTGAGGAGATGGAGGAGAGAGTTAGACACACACAGGCAGGTGAATTTAACCACAGAGTTACACAGGTCTGACAATGCCAATGGTTGAATGCCCTCCTGTCTCTCGGTCAGCCTGGATCAAACTTACTTTCCAGCGTTGGTGAGTTTGTTGAGGGCGTCTCTGGAGATGACGTGTCCACAGATGAGCTTCATGGGAGGGTTGCTCTCTGACGTCTGCTGCCGGAGGATGGGACAGGCGAACACGGAGTGGTACCAGCACTTCTTCCCCAGATCTATCTCAATCTGGAGGGAGGGGAGACAGGACAGACCTTTACCCTTCTATGACAACCTTCATTAATAATCCATTTTAAAATGGTTATAGTATCATAGATGTTAGAAATAATTATGAATTACAATTCTTGCTTTTAAACACTGAGAAATCATTGCCCAGAGAAAGTCATGACAGAAAAGCAGAGAGCTTAGAGAGGGAGACTTACAGGCAGCTCGTCCTTGTGTGTCCAGACTCCGCTACACTGTCTCTGTTCAATCACCTGTTTGATGTTCATCAGGACTGGCAGAGCCATGCAGCCTGACGCAAAACTGACATTCAACACAGAGAAACAGACGTGGAAATCAGACACATACTGCAGTCAGAAACAAAGACCAGCATTGTAAAGGAATCTAACTATGAACGTCATACACCCGGCCGTGCGCATCCAATACAACAGGTGTAGGTAGACCTTACAGTGAAATGCTTACTTACAAGTCCTTAACCAACAATGCTTTAAGTTAAGACAAAAAAGAAACTAATAATTAAAGAGCAGCAGTAAAATAACAAGCGAGGCTATATACAGGGGGTACCGGTACAGAGTCAATGTGGAGGCTATATACAGGGGGTACCGGTACAGAGTCAATGTGGAGGCTATATACAGGGGGTACCGGTACAGAGTCAATGTGGAGGCTATATACAGGGGGGTACCGGTACAGAGTCAATGTGGAGGCTATATACAGGGGGTACCGGTACAGAGTCAATGTGGAGGCTATATACAGGGGGTACCGGTACAGAGTCAATGTGGAGGCTATATACAGGGGGGTACCGGTACAGAGTCAATGTGGAGGCTATATACAGGGGGTACCGGTAAAGAGACAATGTGGAGGCTATATACAGGGGGTACCGGTAAAGAGTCAATGTGGAGGCTATATACAGGGGGTACCGGTAAAGAGTCAATGTGGAGGCTATATACAGGAGGGTACCGGTACAGAGTCAATGTGGAGGCTATATACAGGGGGGTACCGGTACAGAGTCAATGTGGAGGCTATATACAGGGGGGTACCGGTACAGAGTCAATGTGGAGGCTATATACAGGGGGTACCGGTAAAGAGACAATGTGGAGGCTATATACTGGAGGGTACCGGTAAAGAGTCAATGTGGAGGCTATATACAGGGGGTACCGGTAAAGAGACAATGTGGAGGCTATATACAGGGGGTACCGGTAAAGAGACAATGTGGAGGCTATATACAGGGGGTACCGGTAAAGAGTCAATGTGGAGGCTATATACAGGAGGGTACCGGTACAGAGTCAATGTGGAGGCTATATACAGGGGGGTACCGGTACAGAGTCAATGTGGAGGCTATATACAGGGGGGTACCGGTACAGAGTCAATGTGGAGGCTATATACAGGGGGGTACCGGTACAGAGTCAATGTGGAGGCTATATACAGGGGGGTACCGGTACAGAGTCAATGTGGAGGCTATTAACAGGGGGGTACCGGTACAGAGTCAATGTGGAGGCTATATACAGGAGGGTACCGGTACAGAGTCAATGTGGAGGCTATATACAGGGGGGTACCGGTACAGAGTCAATGTGGAGGCTATATACAGGAGGGTACCGGTACAGAGTCAATGTGGAGGCTATATACAGGAGGGTACTGGTACAGAGTCAATGTGCGGGGACACTGGTTAGTTGAGGTAATATGTACATGTAGGTAGAGTTAAAGTGACGATGCATAGATTATAAACAGAGTAGCAGCAGTGTAAAAGAGGGGTCTGGGTAGCCCTTAGATTAGCTGTTCCGGAGTCTTATGGCTTGGGGGTAGAAGCTGTTTAGAAGCCTCTTGGACCTAGACTTGGCGCTCCGGTACTGCTTGCCGTGCGGTAGCAGAGAGAACAGTCTATGACTTGGTTGGCTGGAGTCTTTCACAATTTTTAGGGCCTTCCTCTGACACTGCCTGGTATAGAGGTCCTGGATGTCAAGAAGCTTGGCCCCAGTGATGTACTGGGCTGTACGCACTACCCTCTGTAGTGTCTTGCGGTCGGAGGCCGAGCAGTTGCCATACCAGACAGTGATGCAACCAATCAGAATGGTCTCGATGCAGCTGTAAAACCTTGAGGCTCTGAGGACCCCATGCAAAATCTTTTCAGTCTTCTGGGGAGAATAGGTTTTGTTGTGCCCTCGTGTGTGTGTGTGTGTGTGTGTGTGTGTGTGTGTGTGTGTGTGTGTGTGTGTGTGTGTGTGTGTGTGTCTAACCTGACACTGAGAGGTGACTCTACAGATAGCCCCAGCAGCGCGCAGGCATCCCTGGTGAAGCTGTTACAGATCTCAGCCCATTGGTTGGTCTCTAGCAGAGAGCGGTAGGGAGAGTTCTCTATGCCGTGCCGCAGGTACACCAGACTACCCATGAGGATCTGGATGTCTGGGAGGAGATGAGGCAGCGGTCATGAAGTATGTCTGAGAGGAGGCAGCGGTCATGAAGTATGTCTGAGAGGAGGCAGCGGTCATGAAGTATGTCTGAGAGGAGGCAGCGGTCATGAAGTATGTCTGAGAGGAGGCAGCGGTCATGAAGTATGTCTGAGAGGAGGCAGCGGTCATGAAGTATGTCTGAGAGGAGGCAGCGGTCATGAAGTATGTCTGAGAGGAGACAGCGGTCATGAAGTATGTCTGAGAGGAGACAGCGGTCATGAAGTATGTCTGAGAGGAGACAGCGGTCATGAAGTATGTCTGAGAGGAGACAGCGGTCATGAAGTATGTCTGAGAGGAGACAGCGGTCATGAAGTATGTCTGAGAGGAGACAGCGGTCATGAAGTATGTCTGAGAGGAGACAGCGGTCATGAAGTATGTCTGAGAGGAGACAGCGGTCATGAAGTATGTCTGAGAGGAGACAGCGGTCATGAAGTATGTCTGAGAGGAGACAGCGGTCATGAAGTATGTCTGAGAGGAGACAGCGGTCATGAAGTATGTCTGAGAGGAGACAGCGGTCATGAAGTATGTCTGAGAGGAGACAGCGGTCATGAAGTATGTCTGAGAGGAGACAGCGGTCATGAAGTATGTCTGAGAGGAGACAGCGGTCATGAAGTATGTCTGAGAGGAGACAGCGGTCATGAAGTATGTCTGAGAGGAGACAGCGGTCATGAAGTATGTCTGAGAGGAGACAGCGGTCATGAAGTATGTCTGAGAGGAGACAGCGGTCATGAAGTATGTCTGAGAGGAGACAGCGGTCATGAAGTATGTCTGAGAGGAGACAGCGGTCATGAAGTATGTCTGAGAGGAGACAGCGGTCATGAAGTATGTCTGAGAGGAGACAGCGGTCATGAAGTATGTCTGAGAGGAGACAGTGGTCATGAAGTATGTCTGAGAGGAGACAGTGGTCATGAAGTATGTCTGAGAGGAGAGGAGACAGTGGTCATGAAGTATGTCTGAGAGGAGAGGAGACAGTGGTCATGAAGTATGTCTGAGAGGAGAGGAGACAGTGGTCATGAAGTATGTCTGAGAGGAGAGGAGACAGTGGTCATGAAGTATGTCTGAGAGGAGAGGAGACAGTGGTCATGAAGTATGTCTGAGAGGAGAGGAGACAGTGGTCATGAAGTATGTCTGAGAGGAGAGGAGACAGTGGTCATGAAGTATGTCTGAGAGGAGAGGAGACAGTGGTCATGAAGTATGTCTGAGAGGAGAGGAGACAGTGGTCATGAAGTATGTCTGAGAGGAGAGCAGACAGTGGTCATGAAGTATGTCTGAGAGGAGAGGAGACAGTGGTCATGAAGTATGTCTGAGAGGAGAGCAGACAGTGGTCATGAAGTAGGGAGGAAGGAAGGTGTCCATTGACACACTATTGGAACAGGTCATTAGTCAGTCAGCTGGTAGGAGGAAGAAGCTATGAAGTCCTGTAAGAAAGCTATTGCAACGGAACATGCTTGGCAACACAAAACAGCAACGGAACATGCTTGGCAACACAAAACAGCAACGGAACATGCTTGGCAACACAAAACAGCAACGGAACATGCTTGGCAACACAAAACAGCAACAGAACATGCTTGGCAACACAAAACAGCAACGGAACATGCTTGGCAACACAAAACAGCAACGGAACATGCTTGGCAACACAAAACAGCAACGGAACATGCTTGGCAACACAAAACAGCAACGGAACATGCTTGGCAACACAAAACAGCAACGGAACATGCTTGGCAACACAAAACAGCAACGGAACATGCTTGGCAACACAAAACAGCAACGGAACATGCTTGGCAACACAAAACAGCAACGGAACATGCTTGGCAACACAAAACAACAACGGAACATGCTTGGCAACACAAAACAACAGTTAGAGATTCTCATTGGATGATTAGGATTTCTTCTTATTGGACAGTTCCTCCCTGTTTCAGTTGATTTTCTTCCGTTTGGTGCCTAATGAACATGATCCCTGTCAAAAAGTTCTTCAAAACCACCAGGAACCCCCAGCCAGGGAGTCTGTCCCTACCCCTCTTCAAAACCACCAGAACCCCCAGCCAGGGAGTCTGTCCCTACCCCTCTTCAAAACCACCAGGAACCCCCAGCCAGGGAGTCTGTCCCTTCCCCTCTTCAAAACCACCAGGAACCCCCAGCCAGGGAGTCTGTCCCTACCCCTCTTCAAAACCACCAGGAACCCCCAGCCAGGGAGTCTGTCCCTACCCCTCTTCAAAACCACCAGGAACCCCCAGCCAGGGAGTCTGTCCCTACCCCTCTTCAAAACCACCAGGAACCCCCAGCCAGGGAGTCTGTCCCTACCCCTCTTCAAAACCACCAGGAACCCCCAGCCAGGGAGTCTGTCCCTACCCCTCTTCAAAACCACCAGGAACCCCCAGCCAGGGAGTCTGTCCCTACCCCTCTTCAAAACCACCAGAACCCCCAGCCAGGGAGTCTGTCCCTACCCCTCTTCAAAACCACCAGGAACCCCCAGCCAGGGAGTCTGTCCCTACCCCTCTTCAAAACCACCAGGAACCCCCAGCCAGGGAGTCTGTCCCTACCCCTCTTCAAAACCACCAGGAACCCCCAGCCAGGGAGTCTGTCCCTACCCCTCTTCAAAACCACCAGGAACCCCCAGCCAGGGAGTCTGTCCCTACCCCTCTTCAAAACCACCAGAACCCCCAGCCAGGGAGTCTGTCCCTACCCCTCTTCAAAACCACCAGGAACCCCCAGCCAGGGAGTCTGTCCCTACCCCTCTTCAAAACCACCAGGAACCCCCAACCAGAGAGTCTGTCACTACCCCTCTTCAAAACCACCAGGAACCCCCAGCCAGGGAGTCTGTCCCTACCCCTCTTCAAAACCACCAGGAACCCCCAGCCAGGGAGTCTGTCCCTACCCCTCTTCAAAACCACCAGGAACCCCCAGCCAGGGAGTCTGTCCCTACCCCTCTTCAAAACCACCAGGAACCCCCAGCCAGGGAGTCTGTCCCTACCCCTCTTCAAAACCACCAGGAACCCCCAGCCAGGGAGTCTGTCACTACCCCTCTTCAAAACCACCAGGAACCCCCAGCCAGGGAGTCTGTCCCTACCCCTCTTCAAAACCACCAGGAACCCCCAACCAGAGAGTCTGTCACTACCCCTCTTCAAAACTACCAGGAACCCCCAGCCAGGGAGTCTGTCCCTACCCCTCTTCAAAACCACCAGAACCCCCAGCCAGGGAGTCTGTCCCTACCCCTCTTCAAAACTACCAGGAACCCCCAGCCAGGGAGTCTGTCCCTACCCCTCTTCAAAACCACCAGGAACCCCCAGCCAGGGAGTCTGTCCCTACCCCTCTTCAAAACCACCAGGAACCCCCAGCCAGGGAGTCTGTCCCTACCCCTCTTCAAAACCACCAGGAACCCCCAGCCAGGGAGTCTGTCCCTACCCCTCTTCAAAACCACCAGAACCCCCAGCCAGGGAGTCTGTCCCTACCCCTCTTCAAAACCACCAGAACCCCCAGCCAGGGAGTCTGTCCCTACCCCTCTTCAAAACCACCAGGAACCCCCAGCCAGGGAGTCTGTCCCTACCCCTCTTCAAAACCACCAGGAACCCCCTGCCAGGGAGTCTGTCCCTACCCCTCTTCAAAACCACCAGGAACCCCCAGCCAGGGAGTCTGTCCCTACCCCTCTTCAAAACCACCAGGAACCCCCAGCCAGGGAGTCTGTCCCTACCCCTCTTCAAAACCACCAGGAACCCCCAGCCAGGGAGTCTGTCCCTACCCCTCTTCAAAACCACCAGAACCCCCAGCCAGGGAGTCTGTCCCTACCCCTCTTCAAAACCACCAGGAACCCCCAGCCAGGGAGTCTGTCCCTACCCCTCTTCAAAACCACCAGACCCACCCAGCCAGGGAGTCTGTCCCGACCCCTCTTCAAAACCACCAGAACCCCCAGCCAGGGAGTCTGTCCCTACCCCTCTTCAAAACCACCAGGAACCCCCAGCCAGGGAGTCTGTCCCTACCCCTCTTCAAAACCACCAGGAACCCCCAGGAACCCCCAGCCAGGGAGTCTGTCACTACCTCTCTTCAAAACCACCAGAACCCCCAGCCAGGGAGTCTGTCCCTACCCCTCTTCAAAACCACCAGGAACCCCCAACCAGAGAGTCTGTCCCTACCCCTCTTCAAAACCACCAGGAACCCCCAGCCAGGGAGTCTGTCCCTACCCCTCTTCAAAACCACCAGGAACCCCCAGCCAGGGAGTCTGTCCCTACCCCTCTTCAAAACCACCAGGAACCCCCAGCCAGGGAGTCTGTCCCTACCCCTCTTCAAAACCACCAGGAACCCCCAACCAGAGAGTCTGTCCCTACCCCTCTTCAAAACCACCAGGAACCCCCAGCCAGGGAGTCTGTCCCTACCCCTCTTCAAAAGCACCAGGAACCCCCAGCCAGGGAGTCTGTCCCGACCCCTCTTCAAAACCACCAGAACCCCCAGCCAGGGAGTCTGTCCCTACCCCTCTTCAAAACCACCAGGAACCCCCAGCCAGGGAGTCTGTCCCTACCCCTCTTCAAAACCACCAGGAACCCCCAGCCAGGGAGTCTGTCACTACCTCTCTTCAAAACCACCAGGAACCCCCAGCCAGGGAGTCTGTCACTACCTCTCTTCAAAACCACCAGGAACCCCCAGCCAGGGAGTCTGTCCCTACCCCTCTTCAAAACCACCAGGAACCCCCAACCAGAGAGTCTGTCCCTACCCCTCTTCAAAACCACCAGGAACCCCCAGCCAGGGAGTCTGTCCCTACCCCTCTTCAAAACCACCAGAACCCCCAGCCAGGGAGTCTGTCCCTACCCCTCTTCAAAACCACCAGGAACCCCCAGCCAGGGAGTCTGTCCCTACCCCTCTTCAAAACCACCAGGAACCCCCAGCCAGGGAGTCTGTCCCTACCCCTCTTCAAAACCACCAGGAACCCCCAGCCAGGGAGTCTGTCCCTACCCCTCTTCAAAACCACCAGGAACCCCCAGCCAGGGAGTCTGTCCCTACCCCTCTTCAAAACCACCAGGAACCCCCAGCCAGGGAGTCTGTCCCTACCCCTCTTCAAAACCACCAGGAACCCCCAACCAGAGAGTCTGTCCCTACCCCTCTTCAAAACCACCAGGAACCCCCAGCCAGGGAGTCTGTCACTACCCCTCTTCAAAACCACCAGGAACCCCCAGCCAGGGAGTCTGTCACTACCCCTCTTCAAAACCACCAGGAACCCCCAGCCAGGGAGTCTGTCACTACCCCTCTTCAAAACCACCAGGAACCCCCAGCCAGGGAGTCTGTCCGTACCCCTCTTCAAAACCACCAGGAACCCCCAGCCAGGGAGTCTGTCCCTACCCCTCTTCAAAACCACCAGGAACCCCCAGCCAGGGAGTCTGTCCCTACCCCTCTTCAAAACCACCAGGAACCCCCAGCCAGGGAGTCTGTCCCTACCCCTCTTCAAAACCACCAGGAACCCCCAGCCAGGGAGTCTGTCACTACCCCTCTTCAAAACCACCAGGAACCCCCAGCCAGGGAGTCTGTCCCTACCCCTCTTCAAAACCACCAGGAACCCCCAACCAGAGAGTCTGTCACTACCCCTCTTCAAAACTACCAGGAACCCCCAGCCAGGGAGTCTGTCCCTACCCCTCTTCAAAACCACCAGAACCCCCAGCCAGGGAGTCTGTCCCTACCCCTCTTCAAAACTACCAGGAACCCCCAGCCAGGGAGTCTGTCCCTACCCCTCTTCAAAACCACCAGGAACCCCCAGCCAGGGAGTCTGTCCCTACCTCTCTTCAAAACCACCAGGAACCCCCAGCCAGGGAGTCTGTCCCTACCCCTCTTCAAAACCACCAGGAACCCCCAGCCAGGGAGTCTGTCCCTACCTCTCTTCAAAACCACCAGGAACCCCCAGCCAGGGAGTCTGTCCCTACCTCTCTTCAAAACCACCAGGAACCCCCAGCCAGGGAGTCTGTCCCTACCTCTCTTCAAAACCACCAGGAACCCCCAGCCAGGGAGTCTGTCCCTACCCCTCTTCAAAACCACCAGGAACCCCCAGCCAGGGAGTCTGTCCCTACCTCTCTTCAAAACCACCAGGAACCCCCAGCCAGGGAGTCTGTCCCTACCCCTCTGGTGCTGTGAGGTGGACTGTTAGTGCTTCCATTCAGACCATAATTTATCTGCCCTCTACATTTCTATCTGTCCCACTCTGACCAGAACAGGGCCCAGGCTGTCTGTGTTCCTACCTCTCTGGTGCTGTGAGGCGAAGGGCTGGAAGTGCCTGGCGTACTGTAGCGCCTCCAGCTGGTTGGTGATGCCTCCGTTTAACAGGCTGATGAAATAGAGGCGGTGCAGCTTGAACTCCAGGGTACTGTTCAGGTCCAGCAGGCGTTGCCGGTTTGTTACTGCCCACCTGGAGCCAGGGAGAGAGAGGATTGTAATCATTAGTGCACACCTGGAGCCAGGGAGAGAGAGGATTGTAATCATTAGTGCACACCTGGAGCCAGGGAGAGAGAGGATTGTAATCATTAGTGCACACCTGGAGCCAGGGAGAGAGAGGATTGTAGTCATTAGTGCACACCTGGAGCCAGGGAGAGAGAGGATTGTAATCATTAGTGCACATCTGGAGCCAGGGAGAGAGGATTGTAATCATTAGTGCACATCTGGAGCCAGGGAGAGAGAGGATTGTAATCATTAGTGCACACCGCAGCAAACAGTTGCAAACTGAAAGCAATTTATATTGGACAAATTCAGGTAGTTCCCTCCACGTTTCCTTCTGTTTAGGTCCTTGTGAATAGACCCCAGGATTGGGCTCAATTCAATTTCAATTCAATTGACCTTCAACCCCGGCATTGCCCCAACCCTGACCGGGTGTCTACAAGTCTTTCAGATCTCAATTGTGTTCTAAAGTTAATCAGTTACTGAATGGATCAAAATGCTCAAAGAGGGGTTTGATTCACATTCAACTCCACACAGAGAGGAGGTACAGTACATACTCTAGTGCTGGTCTGAGGTCAGTATATAACAGAGAGGAGGTAGAGAGGAGGTACAGTACATACTCTAGTGCTGGTCTGAGGTCAGTATATAACAGAGAGGAGGTAGAGAGGAGGTACAGTACATACTCTAGTGCTGGTCTGAGGTCAGTAAATAACAGAGAGGAGGTAGAGAGGAGGTACAGTACATACTCTAGTGCTGGTCTGAGGTCAGTATATAACAGAGAGGAGGTAGAGAGGAGGTACAGTACATACTAGTGCTGGTCTGAGGTCAGTATATAATAGAGAGGAGGTAGAGAGGAGGTACAGTACACACTCTAGTGCTGGTCTGAGGTCAGTATATAATAGAGAGGAGGTACAGTACATACTCTAGTGCTGGTCTGAGGGAAGTAAATAACAGAGGAGGTACAGTACATACTCTAGTGCTGGTCTGAGGTCAGTAAATAACAGAGAGGAGGTAGAGAGGAGGTACAGTACATACTCTAGTGCTGGTCTGAGATCAGTATATAACAGAGAGGAGGTAGAGAGGAGGTAGAGTACATACTAGTGCTGGTCTGAGGTCAGTATATAACAGAGAGGAGGTACAGTACATACTCTAGTGCTGGTCTGAGGTCAGTATATAACAGAGAGGAGGTAGAGAGGAGGTAGAGTACATACTAGTGCTGGTCTGAGGTCAGTATATAACAGAGAGGAGGTACAGTACATACTCTAGTGCTGGTCTGAGGTCAGTATATAACAGAGAGGAGGTAGAGAGGAGGTACAGTACATACTCTAGTGCTGGTCTGAGATCAGTATATAACAGAGAGGAGGTAGAGAGGAGGTACAGTACATACTCTAGTGCTGGTCTGAGGTCAGTATATAACAGAGAGGAGGTAGAGAGGAGGTACAGTACATACTAGTGCTGGTCTGAGGTCAGTATATAACAGAGAGGAGGTAGAGAGGAGGTACAGTACATACTAGTGCTGGTCTGAGGTCAGTATATAACAGAGAGGAGGTAGAGAGGAGGTAGAGTACATACTAGTGCTGGTCTGAGGTCAGTATATAACAGAGAGGAGGTACAGTACATACTCTAGTGCTGGTCTGAGGTCAGTATATAACAGAGAGGAGGCAGAGAGGAGGTACAGTACATACTCTAGTGCTGGTCTGAGGTCAGTATATAACAGAGAGGAGGTAGAGAGGAGGTACAGTACATACTCTAGTGCTGGTCTGAGGTCAGTATATAATAGAGAGGAGGTACAGTACATACTAGTGCTGGTCTGAGGTCAGTATATAACAGAGAGGAGGTACAGTACATACTCTAGTGCTGGTCTGAGGTCAGTATATAACAGAGAGGAGGTACAGTACATACTCTAGTGCTGGTCTGAGGTCAGTATATAACAGAGAGGAGGTACAGTACATACTAGTGCTGGTCTGAGGTCAGTAAATAACAGAGAGGAGGTACAGTACATACTAGTGCTGGTCTGAGGTCAGTATATAACAGAGAGGAGGTACAGTACATACTAGTGCTGGTCTGAGGTCAGTAAATAACAGAGAGGAGGTAGAGAGGAGGTACAGTACATACTCTAGTGCTGGTCTGAGGTCAGTATATAACAGAGAGGAGGTAGAGAGGAGGTACAGTACATACTCTAGTGCTGGTCTGAGGTCAGTATATAACAGAGAGGAGGTAGAGAGGAGGTAGAGTACATACTAGTGCTGGTCTGAGGTCAGTATATAACAGAGAGGAGGTACAGTACATACTCTAGTGCTGGTCTGAGGTCAGTATATAACAGAGAGGAGGTAGAGAGGAGGTAGAGTACATACTAGTGCTGGTCTGAGGTCAGTATATAATAGAGAGGAGGTACAGTACATACTCTAGTGCTGGTCTGAGGTCAGTACATAACAGAGAGGAGGCAGAGAGGAGGTACAGTACATACTCTAGTGCTGGTCTGAGGTCAGTATATAACAGAGAGGAGGTAGAGAGGAGGTACAGTACATACTCTAGTGCTGGTCTGAGGTCCTGCATCCTCAAGGCCTCCAGGATCCTGTTGAGTTCCAAGAACGGCTGCTTCATGCTCATGTCAATCACTACTCCAGATTCCTGGGAGACACACACACACACGGCAGGCAGTTATAATACATATGAAATACACCCAACAGGGACCAACAGGGTGTGCCGGCTTTTATTTCATCTCAGTTGTTCTGTTTACCTGACATAGGTCCTCTGCCACGCTCAGCATGCCTTGTCTGTACAGGTGTTCCACAATGGTCTCACTCAGGTACTTCTGTCTCTCAGGTGAGTCCCACACTGTCTCTGCCACCACTGCACTCACCTCTGCATCAAAGTTCTACAGAAACACAGCCAGGAAACAACCAAAGGATAAGCGGAAATACATTTCTCCTTTGTGTGCTTAAAATGTAGAATACTGTCTTGAACCACAAGGCAGTTACGTCATCTCGTTTCTAAATTGTAAAGATACTATAATGAAAGCATTTAGTGGGAAACTCTCACCCTGTCGATAGCTTTGCCCACTTTGGAGACACTGCCGTGGATGTCCTTGTGTCTGGAGGCCA
This sequence comes from Salvelinus fontinalis, assembly GCF_029448725.1. NCBI lineage: Eukaryota > Metazoa > Chordata > Actinopteri > Salmoniformes > Salmonidae > Salvelinus > Salvelinus fontinalis. The sequence goes on from NC_074693.1 coordinate 9,494,082, forward strand.
GCAGCTGTACGGTTTCTTTAATGTTCTTACAACACTGGGCCATGGTCTGAGACAGCACCGTCAGATCTGCATCTCGTACCCCTGAAGGAGAGGTATTTAGAGAGGCGGGAGAATCAGGTTTCTGCATTGTGATGCATTGACATTACACAACATTCTATGGCAGCCATGTTAGCACCATTTCAAATATAATGACATATGTCTATGGTTAGCACCCTATTACCATCACATGGGAATATTCAAACAATGTTATGTAACTGAATGTCTAGAATTAGAACGATATTCAAAAGTTGACCCAACTCTGTAAATACATGTCTCTGCCATGAAGGAGACAGCAAGGTTAAAGGTTAAAACAAGTCCTAATGTTAAAGGTTAAAGTAGTCCTGCTGAAAGTTACATAAAGAGACCTATGAATCACTTCTGTGCCTGAACACTCATGAGTCATGGCACGCAACCGGAGCAAAACAATGTTTCATTTGTCTTGTGGCGAATTGTTTAAATTAATTAATTGCATATTGTTCCGTGCTTTAGTTATAGTCGTGCATCAAATTCCTCAAATATGGGGCCTTTAACCGTATGTGCAGGTATCTATCATTCTGTACCTGCAAGGTACCGGATGACTGGAGTGGACACTACTTCTAAACTACAGCGTGGTCTTACCGAATGTAACCAGCTGTCCCCGTAGCTCACAGACGCTGCGTAGTAGTTCGTCTAGCCGTTCCTCTGACTGGTGTCCGTACATGACGAACCTATGGAGCACCTTCTCCAGCTCCCGCTCCACACACGCACACTGCTCCATACCTAGACTGGGACTCTACTGCATTCACTACCACCTGGGAGAGACAACACACATAACCAAGGGAACTAGGCCTAGGTCAGCAGTATTCAAACCTCTCCCCAGGGACCCCCAGACATTTTACTATTTTGTTGTAGCCCTGAAGTAGCTCATCTCATTCACCTAGTCAAGGGCCTGAAGTAGCTCATCTGATTCACCTAGTCAAGGGCCTGAAGTAGCTCATCTGATTCACCTAGTCAAGGGCCTGAAGTAGCTCACCTGATTGATCTAGTCAATGGCTTGATGATTAGTGAATCAGGTGTGCTAGCTACAGAAAATATAAAATACCTGGAACGGCTGGGGGTCCCCAAGGAGAGGTTTGAGAACCACTGAACAAGGTCAAAAACAATAGCTCAGCATTTTGCAATCCTCCCATGACCCCAACAGTTTTGATTCACTACTAGTACTAGCATAACTGGTCAACAAAATACTTGATTAGTTGTATCAGATTTGCTAGAGCCTAAAGTGTGCAATGGCACAGTTTGGACAGTATTGATAATCATTGACAGGCAACAGAAAATATGAAAGAAGACCAATTTATTCTAGATCAACAAGTGGATATCACTGTTGTTAGGCCTAAATGTCTTGGTCTCATTGACACATCAGGCATCCCTGGTGTAAACATTTGAAAAACATCGCTCTGCAACTTTCCCCTTCTCGTTTTAATTGTATACATCTGACAAATACAACATTTACTATGTAGCTACACATCATGCAAAAAAAAGACTACTTTTGGAACCGGTTTGCTCGCTGAAGCTAATAGGCCCTGTCCATAGCCTCAAGCCCTCGACCAATGGCATTCGACTGCAACACAGGGTTAGCACGGTAGGCTAACTACCAAATCGTTTGCTGACACTGAGTTAAGACAAGTAGCTAGCAAAACACTAAGAATCTAGCCAGCTGTGTTCTTGCTACTTACTAAATACTCACAACAAAGCTCTGGTAGCAGCTATGTTAACAAATATCAAGTTAGCTAAGCTAACTAGCCAAACCCACAACAACATTATAGCTACTGGTACCTAGACATTATCTAGCTGCATAAGAAGTCGTATCAAACACCACTTGGTTACACTGTCGATTATCATACCTCTGTCAATCCTATTGGCAGCTAAGAAATGTTGGTGAGTAGCTAGCTAGCTACGTTTTGTTATTCTGTCCTTTCGCATACACTTCAAGTTGTCGCATAACGTAAACCTAGCAATGGACCGAAGCTGTTTGTGTTTGACTCGGCAATAATGGTGTATTTTAATCGATTGCATAGTTAGAAAGACAGCCAGATTACACTAAAATTTGTTGCAATTCTAAAATATATTAACGACATGTCATAAAATCTAAAATTAGTTAGAAGGACAACATAAAGCGTCAAACTAAAGACCACTTGCCTGTCGTAACAGCGATTCTCCACCAGTTGTCCTTCGATCTGCGGAACTTCCTTCCGGTGTCGCACATCTCAGATTTTCATAATAAAAGTACTGTAGTTACTTTGACCATAAAGGTAAGGTTCTTAGACTTGATTCAATGTTTAATATTTACAGAGTTCCATCCTCTGATACATACTCATATATCCGTAAAAACAAGTCAAATGTAGTATTTGATTCCAATGTTAAATTGTCTCACATAGCCTACAAGTTCATTGCGAACCCCAGGTGGCGCTGTATGGACGGTTATGAATGGAGATCTATGGCCAGCTTGCATAGCGATGGTGCAGACAGGTGTGTGGCTTGGAGCTGGCCAGGGAATTTCCCACCTGTGATGTAACTATCTGGCCATGACCCCAGACAGGCATTGATGTAAAACACACACACACACAAACCATCAATATGCATGTAGATTACTGAAAGTCACTCATAAGACATGTCTCAATTAAGTTCTAAGTCTCAATTATGTCGCTTCATTAACTTGCATCAACAAAGACTGAGTGTATCAAAAGAAAGACAAATCTCAGTTTCATAGTTGGGAGTCTGTGTGTAGCCTAGGTCACTGGAGACCAAACTTAACGGAGATATAACTAAAGAAGCTTGTATTTCAGAGTGAAGAAATAGGCTGCATAGCCTCTTTTAGCGAGGCCTGGGTGGCCACCCAGCCCCGACCACACACAGCTCACATCACAATCTCACAAAGGTTGCAACCGTAGTTCCCCTCATGCCAACTGAGAAGTTATTTTCCCTTGAACACTTTCTCACCTCTACGTCTATGAAAGTCTTCAAATACATTTGAATGAAATTCCACTGAGACGAGAGTTTTGGAGCTGGAGATGTAATACCTGCCCCATTGTCTTACTGTGCATGGCTCAGCTCACACTACTATGCTGCATGTGCACGTTGGTCAAACAAGCAAGGGGTGTACTACAGATTAGAGAAACACTAGTAAGTAAGACAAGTGTTGTTCTCTGCAGCTCAGTTGGTATGGCTCTTGCAACGGCGGGATAGTGGGTTTGATTCCCGGGACCACCCATACGTAAACAAATGTATGCAGGCATGACTGTAAGTTGCTTTGGATAAAAGCGTCTGCTAAATGGTATATATTATTATTATATTAGAACATCTGTACAAGTCAAATCAACTTCAACTCCTTATGATCTAAACATGCATAATCACACTTCACAACAGAAGATTGGACAGAGTTTTGCATGGGATCTTTCTAGAAGGTGCTATGAAGCCCACAATAGGCTAGATTACAGTGATGCACATCAATCATTACACACACGTGGATTAAGGATTAATAAAAGTTAGGTGACAGATTCACAAACCACAATCACACCCCAAAAAGGGCATCACAACAAACTAGGGCAGTTGACAACAGCTAGATTTGAAATGTGACCCTGCTGGCTTCTATTCTGTCCTGTTTGTCATGAATACTAAGGGGTTGGTTGGTTCTAAAATACCCTCTCATGAGACTAGGCCTTGTTTTAGCATCACAGCCCAAAGATAGGAGCACAGGAAATAAACACCCATGTGAGTTTACTGTCTGAGGAGGAACTAAAGTATGTTAGACCAGGCTGAGACTGCTGCACCCAACCTTATACTGAACCTACCTGACAATGTGTTAGACCAGGCTGAGACTTCTGCACCCAACCTTATACTGAATCTACCTGACAATGTGTTAGACCAGGCTGAGACTGCTACACCCAACCTTATACTGAATCTACCTGACAATGTGTTAGACCAGGCTGAGACTGCTGCACCCAACCTTATACTGAACCTACCTGACAATGTGTTAGACCAGGCTGAGACTGCTGCACCCAACCTTATACTGAACCTACCTGACAATGTGTTAGACCAGGCTGAGACTGCTACACCCAACCTTATACTGAATCTACCTGGCAATGTGTTAGACCAGACTGAGACTGCTGCACCCAACCTTATACTGAATCTACCTGACAATGTGTTAGACCAGACTGAGACTGCTGCACCCAACCTTATACTGAATCTACCTATATGTTAGTACATGTATTACTTCACTAGATCACTTTATAACAACATACATGACAGGAACAATGCACACTACTATAAAGAGCATGTCTATAACAGTACAGGAAGTAGCCAAAAGGCTGGCTCTCATTTGTATTCCTCTGCACCCTGGCAACTCAGAAACATTGAACATAGATTGGCACTGCAGGTTGGGGTATGGTTGTTCTAGTTGGCTTGTGAATGGATGGGTTTAGCCAGCTGGTGTGTGGGTATTGCTGTTGATCAAGTAGGTGTAGTGTTGTATTAGATGCAAGGGGGCTGCTGTGTTTAATCTAACCCTGGGCTGAACGTAAAACCTCTCCATTGTCGAGGTGCCAGTCATACTTTCCAGTCCACCACTGGACCACTAGCCCCACAGCAATACAATAAACCCCTGAACTCTAGGATGACAGAGCGAGAAGGAGAGAGAGAGAGAGGTGGGGAGAGGGGGTGACAGAGATATGGGGAGAAAGAGGTATGGGGAGAGAGAAAGGGGTAGAGAGATGGGGTTTTAGAGAGAGAGATGAGAGAGAGAGAGAGAGAGAGAGAGAGAGAGAGAGAGATGACAGAGAGAGAGAGAGAGAGATGAGAGAAAGAGAGATAAGAGATGAGAGAGAGAGAGAGAAAGAGAGAGAGAGAGAACATCCAAGAGATCATCTGACATACAATATGCCTGAATTTACTGTAATACATGGACAAAAGTGCACAGCTATCTGGCTCATGTTTCCGTCTCATGTTGTGTCAGATAGTGATAGTGGTTCACTGTTCTCTAACACTATGTGTGTGACTTCTCCCCCGTGTCTGCCTGGTGATATCTATGTGTATTTATAACGTGTCATAAAATAATGCAGGCCAGTTTACTGTTGGATAATCTGACAAACCATGGCAACCAAACCAACCGCTGTCTATTTACTGAGGCCTCTGAACCAGAATACAACTATAGCTGGAGAGGATAGCTAGGAGTGTAGGATGACATCGCCGCTTATACTTAAGTGATGATCTAGGATCAGTTTTGCCACTTGCATCATTATTTCTAAGTCTGTTGCTGAAGGAGAGTAAACTGATTCTAGGCCTGTGGTTAGAGACAGAGTCTGCCCACTTCTCCAGGGGAATGAGGTCTCTCTGCCCCCTGACATAATGTCATTACTATAATCTCCCAGTCACTGTGTGCATTCCAAATGGCTCCCTGTTCCAGAGCTCTGGTCAAACGTAGTTTACTATATAAGGAATAGGATGCCTTTTCGTACTAAGCCCACTGTCATTATGTTGCCTTGAATGAGACCAGCTCTCAAGGAGTTTCTACTGGCTGTCAGTAAGAGGATAGTAATCAACTGCTTTATTGGGTTAGTCCCAGAGGGACCACTGACTGTCCCCAACATGACAAAACAGGCAGACCAGACACACCCACACCCACACCCACACCCACACCCACACCCACACCCACACACACACACACACACACACACACACACACACACACACACACACACACACACCTTGTTATACATTCTCTCTAGCTACGAGCAGAACCTTCTCCACCTCAGTAAAATCTCTCATTGGCCACAAATTACACATCAAAACAAAAATACCTCAGAAAGGTTATGAGGCGTATTTTTAAATCGAGTTTCCAAGCAAAGCAGCAACAGACAGCTAAACATGTACACAGACACACGCACACACACGCTCACAACATCCTGTAAAACCAAACATTCCAGAAGTCTAGTAGGCCGTGTAGCCATTTTGTATCCCCCTTTTCTCCCTTTCCTCTCCCCTCTCTCTTCCTCTTCCCTCTCTTCCTCTCCCCTCTCTCTTCCTCTTACCTCTCTTCCTCTCCCCTCTCTCTTCCTCTTCCCTCTCTTCCTCTCCCCTCTCTCCTCCTCTCCCCTCTCTCTTCCTCTTCCCTCTCTTCCTCTCCCCTCTCTCCTCCTCTCCCCTCTCTTCCTCTCCCCTCTCTCTTCCTCTCCCCTCTCTCTTCCTCTTCCCTCTCTTCCTCTCCCCTCTCTCCTCCTCTCCCCTCTCTTCCTCTCCCCTCTCTCTTCCTCTCCCCTCTCTCTTCCTCTTCCCTCTCTTCCTCTCCCCTCTCTCTTCCTCTCCCCTCTCTTCCTCTCCCCTCTCTCCTCCTCTCCCCTCTCTTCCTCTCCCCTCTCTTCCACTCCCCTATCTTCCATTTCCTCTCCCCTCTCTTCCATATCCTCTCCCCTCTCTCCCCCCTCTGTCCCCTCACTCTGGGCCCCAGGGAGCTAAACTAACCCTACCATCTCCTCCTGATAGTGTGGGTCTATATATAACCCAGGACCCTGTGACTGAGTTGGCTGGAAGTGTCAGATTCCAGAGGCATGCATCCATCCTGGCTGGAACAGCACCTGCTGCTAACCATAACCCCTCCTCTCCCCCCTCCTCTCCCCTCCCCTCCTCTCCTCCCTCCCTCCCTTCGTCTCCCCTCCCCCTCCGCTCCACTGGAATCAGACAGGGTAGCCGCTTCCAAACCAAAACCCCCAAACTCCCAACCCCAACCCCTGCCTGTTGGAAAGTCCTTATCCTGGATCTGGCTCCGAGGGGTGGGGCCGAGAGAGGGGGCAGAGAGAGTGGTGGCTCTCCTGTTGCACTTTTCATAAGTGTCTCTTTTTATAATTAAGCCGGAGTCCATGAGTCTATGAGTCTGTGAGTCTGTGCACAGACCGGCTCAGGCTGAGCTGCACTGTAGTAGGCTGTACTTGGCTGGACAGTGCTGGACTGGGCTGTACTGGGCTGTACCGGGTTAAGGTAGAGCACAGTATTGCAGCAGCTCTGTAATGGATGAAAGTGGAGGTGGTAGTATATTGCATGTTTTGCTGGACTGACTGGACTGACTGGACTGATTGGACAGTGGAATAGGGGCAGTGGATTGAATGAGGGGTGTTATTCCAACACAGAAGAACTCAACACCCTAGGAAGGGAGAACCCCAGACATTTCCAGGCGAAGGTACAGTAGCGATCCCTCTGACTTCCTCTGAAATACCTCTCTGGCTCACATACTGAGAGGGAGTGAACGGAGTGCAGCCACAAGGCAATGTGGAGAAAATAGATACGGGGTCTGTATGAAACTGAGCAAGAACCTTTATGTACCACTCCCTGTTTAGGATGGAGCCTATTATTACTCTTCACTGTCTGTAACTCTTGATTACTTTACAGAATTCTTGCAGAAATATGTCAATGTGATAGAGCCGCTATGCTAGCTGTTAGCAGAGCACACGCCTGAATTAACTTTTATGGTTGAACAATGCTAATTGCTAAGTCCTAATGCTAAAATTACTAAATGACAATGTTATTACCCTTTGATGAATCAGTCATTAATCGCTATTTTCTACTAAAGTTAGTTATTACTTTAGAATGTGTAGGCTATTCCAACTGATACGGATACCCATATACCTATACCTATGTCCAACCAGACACCTATGTGTGCATGCCTGACACACATGGCTGAGTTAGCGCACTGGTTAGCTGGTAAGTTATTGTGACATTTTAATGATTAGGGCCTCATGTAATGATCAAGAAGGAAAAATTAGTTCAAATGATGTTATGAATGTTTTTATGTGTATCCTCTTAATTAAACATTAACCTGAATAACAACCTGTAACACTGGTCAGGTGTGGTGACACAAACATATTAATGCTCAGATAGGAATATTATCATTAGTAGTAAGTCTATTTTTTGTGTCTCTGCCTTGCTCTTAGTCCAGGTACGGACCCCCCCCCCCCCCCCCCCCACACACACACACACACACCACAAGAGAAACCGGCCGGTCCCCTGTGAGCCCTGAGTGGCATAGCGATGGACAGCTGGACCCTCCAGGGGGACAGCTACTCATTCCTCCGCAGCTCCCTGCGCCACCGTGACGGAACCCCAAACCACGTGGAGATCTTCGACATCACCAACATCCCCAGCCACCGCTCAGCCATCTCTGAGACCACCTGCCTCTGTGACATTTTCGGGGACGACTGCGAGTCGCGGCCTCCTTCACTCTCCAGCAGCCCCGCGGCAGGGGCCTTCGTCAACCCTCCCGTTCCCCCTCCCGTAGGACCAGGGGAGAGTTCAGAGTCGCCCCAAGTGTCGCCCCCTGTGGTAGATGAGCTGAACGACTCGACAAGTTCCTACCACACAGAGCCAGAGAACTTTGAGGATTCTAGAGAGAAGCTCAGTCCTCCAACGCAGAGGGAGAATAATTATCATTTATCTGAAGGCTGGGAGTCAGGACCTTTAGCTACTGCAGGAAACAACACAGCATCATTGGGGACGTCTAAGGACATCAGCACAAGATTAGAACAAGGAAACACAGCTCCAACACCTGGACGGAGGACAGCTGACTCCTCACCTGAGGAACCTAGCCTTATCTGTGGAAACAGAACGACCTCACCTGGCTACAGTAATACTACAACACCTTCACCTGGCTACAGTAACACTACAACACCTTCACCTGGCTTCAGTAATACTACAACACCTTCACCTGACGGTAAAGGTTCAGCTCCATCAGTGGTCCAGCGTTCACCTGCTCCCTCACCACAGTGTAGGGAAACCCACCTGACACCTGAACCAGAGCATAGATACTCCAGCCCCTCATCTGAATCCGTGGTCCCTGTGCATTCTATTGAGGCCAGAGACAGAGCCTCCTCACCTGGAGTCAGAGGCACAGCCTCCTCACCTGACGATACAAGTCTGTCTTTACCTGAGAACAGAGTAGCTCAGTGTTTACCTGAACCAAGGAACATCAGCCACTCACCTGAGTTAATAGCCAACCCTTTTTCACCTGATTACATAGTGTCATTTCAACCTAGGGTTAGAGCCATAACACCTGAGTCTAAACCTTCATCCCTTTCATCCCCACCTACGATTAGAGATACAGGTATCTCCCCTCAGCTAGGAGGCCTCACCTCAGGCTTACCTGAGCTAAAGAATAGAGATTATTCACCTGACTTTAGGAATAGATATTATTCACCTGACTTTAGGAATAAAGCATATTCACTGGACAATCAATGGAGAGTGTCCTTACCTGACTTGTTCAGCAGAACCTCCACACCTGAGTTAGAGGACTCCGTCAGTACACCTGAGTTAGAGGACTCCGTCAGTACACCTGAGTTAGAGGACTCCGTCAGTATACCTGACTTAGAGGACTCCGTCAGTAAAACTGAGTTAGAGGACTCCGTCAGTACACCTGAGTTAGAGGACTCCGTCAGTACACCTGAGTTAGAGGACTCTGTCAGTATACCTGAGTTAGAGGACACCGTCAGTACACCTGAGTTAGAAGATTCCGTCAGTAAAACTGAGTTAGAGGACTCCGTCAGTAAAACTGAGTTAGAGGACTCTGTCAGTACACCTGAGTTAGAGGACTCCATCAGTAAAACTGAGTTAGAGGACTCCGTCAGTACACCTGACTTAGAGGACTCTGTCAGTACACCTGACTTAGAGGACTCCGTCAGTAAAACTGAGTTAGAGGACTCCGTCAATACACCTGAGTTAGAGGACTCTGTTAGTATACCTGAGTTAGAGGACTCCGTCAATACACCTGACTTAGAGGACTCTGTCAGTATACCTGAACTCATACCTCACCTGTCCCCTTCGGAGAGAGACCTGAGCTCCTCAGAGGAAGCTCGGAGCACCATCTCAACACCTGCCCCCAGGTACACCCCTCCTACACCTGTCACCTCCTCACCTGAGCTCAGGTCTACCAGTGCCCCAGCTGGACTCAGATCAGCCAGCATCACACTTGAATTGAGATCAACCAGTGTAAAACGTGAACTCAGTCTGCTCTGTGTCCCAACTGAACTCAGGTCAACCAGTGTTACAACTGAAGTCAGTTTAGCCAGTATCCCTCAAAGTTCTGAACTACTCAGGTCAACGAGTCTCACACCTGAATTTAGATCAGATTCATCCTCCTCAACTAGCTCATACCACTCAGGTTCCTCCTCATCTACAGACACCTGGACAAGAACGTCATCGAGAACCCCCTCAAGAACCCCCTCACCTGAAACACGCTATATTAGAACCCCATCAAGAACCCCCTCACCTGAAACAAGGTACTATAGTACCCCATCAAGAATCCCCTCACCTGAAACACGTTACAATAGAACCCCATCAAGAACCGCCTCACCTGAAACACGTTACAATAGAACCCCATCAAGAACTCCCTCACCTGAAACACGTTTCAATAGAACCCCATCAAGAACCCCCTCACCTGAAACACGTTACAATAGAAACCCATCAAGAACCCCCTCACCTGAAACACGTTACAATAGAACCCCATCAAGAACCCCCTCACCTGAAACACGTTACAATAGAACCCCATCAAGAACCCCCTCACCTGAAACACGTTACAATAGAACCCCATCAAGAGCCCCCTCACCTGAAGTAAGGTACTCCAGCCCTCCTATAAAACCCAGGAGCACAGCGCAATCACCTGAGATCAGAATCACATCCTCCACACCAGAGATCAAGAAAAGAGACCTCACACCTGAGGTACCTGAAGAGGTAAAGGCCAAGTCCCTGGACCCTCGGTTCAACTCCTCGTCCCCCCAGGTCTCAGGTATCACCTACTCCATCCTCTCCCCAGAAGCCAGGGTGCTGGTGTCAACACCTGAGATCAACGGTCTCCTCTCCTCAGCTGAGCCACGAGGCAGAACACACCTGTCACCTGAGAGGAAGAGCACCACCCCTACCGAAGAGAACAGACGGAACAGTCTCTCACCTGACTCTATAGGTAGAGGTTCCTCACCTGGAAGCAGAGGTAGCAACTCCTCACCTGAGATTACAGGGATATACAGCTCTATCGTACATCCTCCTGAGACTAGAGACATAGCTGAATCACCTGAGCCACCCAGATATAAAAACCTCTCACCTGAGTATAAGGCCCCCTCACCTCCGAAGAGTCAAACTGTCTCACCTTATCCAACATATAAAAAACCCTCACCTCTGCCCCGGTACACAGCCCCCTCACCTGGAGTGGAAACTGCTCGATCGTCATCTGCGCTAAACACTTCAGCCGACTCCCCTGGAGTAAAGAGTCCTGGCCACTCGCCTGAACGCAGGGCTTCGCCTGGCTCACCTGGACTAAAGATTCCTGCTTACTCGCCTGAACGCAGGGCTTCGCATGGCTCACCTGGAGTAAAGATTCCTGCTTACTCACCTGAACGCAGGGCTTCGCCTGGCTCACCTGGAGTAAAGATTCCTGCTTACTCGCCTGAACGCAGGGCTTCGCCTGGCTCACCTGGAGTAAAGATTCCTGCTTACTCGCCTGAACGCAGGGCTTCGCCTAGCTCACCTGAGAGGTGTATTGGTAGCCTATCAGAGCGACTCATCACTAACGGCACCTCAAACCCCTTGGGTAATCACCTTTCTCACGACTCCAGGGAAGCATCACCTACTGAAGAGAGTAGAGAGACGACCTCTTCACCTGTACTAGGAGAAGATCCAGTCCCCTACAACTTCTCTGCCCACACACCTGAGATCCTAAACTTCACACCTGAAATAAGAAACTTAACACCTGAAGTCAGACACATCTCACCTGATCCCACTTACTTTTCAAGAGGAAGGAGCCCCTCCCTTTCACCTGACCACGGGGTTACAGGTAACTCACCTGTCCAGAGACTGGATGATCTGGAGCCTAAACATCCAGCCTCATCTCTAACCCCTGACCTTAGTGACAGCAGCAACCCCTCACACAAGTCTCCTACACCTGAGCACCCATGTAGAGAAACCTCACCCAACCCTAGGAATAAAACCATAGATAGGCTAACTGAAGAAGACATGGCTCATCGTATGAGTAAGGAAGACATCCCTTCTCCTCCCCTCACCAGGTTCACTCCAGTACACATCATACCCCCGGCCCCAGTGAGGCCACACGGCCACTGGGAAAACAGGAGAACCAGTGCCTCTGAGACCCAGGCCATTGAGGCCATAATGGAGTCTGAGAACATGATGGAGTCTGTTATAGGAGCTGTGACATCCAGGGGAAGCCCCACTCTTTCCTCTGGTGACAGCAACAACAGGGCCTACAACAGCCAAACACGCCTGGAAATGCTGGAGAGGGAGGAGGAGGAGGAGGAGGAGGAGGAGGAGGAGGAGGAGGAGGAGGAGGAGAGGGAGATGTTGTGGGAGATGCAAGAGAGGGATAGAGAGAGGCAGAGGGAAAGAGAAAGGAACAGGGAAATGGAGGAGAGGGAGAGGGAGGAGGAGGAGAAAGAAAGAGAGAGGGAGAGGGAGAGAGAGGAAAGGGAGAGACAGAGAGAGGAAGAAAGGGAGAGGGCAATGGGGAGGGAGAGAGAGTGGCAAGCTGAGAGGGAGAGAGAAAGGGAGAGTGAGAGGCAGGGGGAGGAGCGGGTGCCCGGAAAGGGGGAGGGGAGGCAGGAGGAGGCCAGTTACAAGGGGAAACAGGTTGACCTGTCATTCAGTGCCAGGAATAGAAAAGGGCCTGCAAGCCGCGAAGCAGCTCCCACAAGCAGAGAGAGTCGACAGGGAATGCCAGCAGCGCGCTCCTATTCAGAGAGCCTGCTCACCACCAGACTGCAACAGATACAACAGCTACAACAGCAACAACACGGTATACTGCACAGAGTTGCACACAGCTCCCAGCCAGAGACAGCCAGAGGAGGTGGACCGGGACCCACCAAGAAGCTGCAGCAAGAGCCCAAGCACAAGCCTGCGATACCTCAGCTCGGGAGCTCCTTTCCTGGACGCATCTCAGCCGACGGCCCCAGCTCCAGCATGGGCAGCGAGCTGGATGAGGAGGACAACGAGGTGAAGTGGTTCAGTGACGTGGCCTTCCGCAGCCTGTCCTCTGGATCCCCTCAGGTGGACTACCTGGACATGTACAACTCCAGCCACTGCTCCTCCACCGGAGCCTCCCAGCCTTCCATCCAGGACAGCCCAGCAGGGGCTAATGCAGCCTGGCTGGCCTACGCCGACCTCAGAGGGTCTGCTCCACGGCTGGACAATGAAGACTTCCCAGTCCCACGCCAGCAGCAGCAGCCCTCCTCTGGGGCTTATTATCCACCCCTCGACGGCCTGGACCCATCCAAAAAATATGAGATGGGCAGCTTCGAGTGTGTAGACGTGGCTGTGGAGAGAGAGGAACCCAAGAAGGTGAGGAGAGGAGTGCCCAAGAGACAGATCCAGCTGAAAAGAAGGAATACGGCCGAGGTGAAGCTGGGTGAGAACAGTGATGGTAGTCCCATCATGGTTCCTAGTCCTGTAATGGTTCCTGTGGCTCCTGTGGTTACAAAGGACAGTCCTTCTCTACAGAGACACAACAGAGAGACGTTGCAGAGACAACACAGCACACCTGCTGCTTTGCAGGAAGCCTATCGCCCGGAACCCTGCCCTGAACCTGCCACTGAGCAGACCGAAAGGAAGGGCAAGCTCCAGAAGTCTTTGTCCCTTGACGAGACATGTACCAAAACAAAGATGGCCACTTGCCTGATCAAGAGCATCCTCTCCAAGAAGATACAAAATGTTGGTAAACAAACCGACCAGGAAGGAGGAGGTGACCGCAGCCCCTCCGAGAACAAAACCCCTCCTCCTCCTGAGAGTGTAGTGTCAACCATTAAAGAGTCCCCTAAACCAGAGACACAGAATCTGAGTTCCAGCATAAATTCAGAAGACAGTCTTTCCTCTGAGGACCTGGCTGTGAGAAGAGAGACGAGCCCAAACACTGACGTAAACAGACAACAGAGAAGTTTCGGGGGGAAACCCAGTATTAGACCAACGAACCATACTATTAATATTAACTCGACTTCTCCACTGCGAAGCAACAAGAGACCTGAACCAACCTGCACAACCCCTGAGATGAGTCCTGGTGCACGTTTTGCTCCAGTTAACTCTCCTCAGGGAAACATTAGAATTGAATCTCACTGCAACAGAACCCCTAACCATGTTAGCCCTTGGATGAGGTCTGAGCCCCATACTACTAGTTGTCCTCAGAGAAACAATGACAGAATTGAATCTCCTGTCAGAAACCCAAACTCTTGGAGAACTGACCCGGTCAAACCAGAGATGAGGTCTGAACTGGTGTTCCCGTTTGAAAGTACAAAACCCACAGAGAAGAACACCAGGATGGAAGTAAAGCAGATGCATGACAGTAAATGTAGGCATGAGAGGGATGACAGTAAACGGAGGGAGGAGAAGGATGACTCAGCAGATGCAGCTGCCCGGAACACCGGCGTTCCTGCTGCCACTCGAACCAACAGCACGCAGGCAGGAATGACACACATAAAAAAGCTGGACTACCACTCTGACTCTGGAAACCATAAACATCCGAGCATCAAGAGCACCTACACATCCAAAACACCAGAGATCACTCTAAAACTCAGCCCTGCTACAGAGAAAAAGAAAACCGCTTCTCTAAACGTCTCACTGTCGCCCGAGCTGGAAACTAAACTTGAGGTTAAACACGAGACTGCCTCCCCTGGGAGGACCTGTCAGAGAGAAACAAGAGAAGAAGACAGGAGAGTGAAGACTTCACATAGAGAAACCAGAGAAGAAGACAGGAGAGTGGAGACTTCTCATAGAGAAACCATAGAAGAAGAGAAGGGAATGAAGACCTTGAACAAGATGAATGAACAGACTGAGAATGTGGATGCCAATAGGAAGGGTAAAGCCAAAGCTCCCCTGCACAAAGTGAGAGATGTGAGAAGGCTGGTGAAAAACACATACAACCTGTCATTCAAGGCCATTCCAGCACCAGAGAAGGAGGAGAGGAGGGAGGAGAGCGTGGAGGAGAGGAGAGAGGAGAGGAGAGAGGAACAGGGAGAGGAAAGGGGGGTGGATATAAAAGAGAAGAGGATGGAGGAAAGGAGTGAGGAGAGATGTGAAGACAAGGAAGAGGAAAAGCCGATGCTTCGTCCTCAGCCAATGCAGATAGAATACAAAGCTGTCAGCTGGAGAGAAAACAAAAACAAAACAAGAACGTTCAACCAAACAGACAGGTTTGCCTCTAGACATTTCTCTAAGGTTGATTCTTTACAACAGGTGTCCACAGATACAACCAAAGTACCCAAGGACCCTTCTGATGTAACAGCTAAGAGTTGCACAACAGAGGAAGTAGGTGTGACAGAGACAGAGTTAAACCAACACAATACCCTTGTACAGGACACTGTCAAAACAGAAACAGGCAACACCAAGGTGAAACCCAGTGAAACAGAGTCACCGAGAGTAACCAGGAGACACCGAAGTGTATCAGAGTCTAGTGACAAACCTGAAGTGGTGAGAAGAGATACAAAGCCACCTATGCTGGGCAGCAGCCCTAAACTCCCCATTAAAGACAAAGAAGTCTCTAGTGCTTCTCTGGTGCTACAGAATGGATCCAATAAGCCCAAGTCATTCTCAGCCTTAGCTCCAGCCTCCCCGGCCCCGACGTCT
This sequence comes from Salvelinus fontinalis, assembly GCF_029448725.1. Taxonomy (NCBI): domain Eukaryota; kingdom Metazoa; phylum Chordata; class Actinopteri; order Salmoniformes; family Salmonidae; genus Salvelinus; species Salvelinus fontinalis. The sequence continues at coordinate 9,509,748 of NC_074693.1, forward strand.
CCTGCTCTCTCCTGCCCTACTCCAGTCTCTCCAGCCCTGGTCCCAGTCCCAGCCTCCCCAGCTCCTACCTCATCCCCAGCCCCTGCTCCAACCCTGGTCTCCTCACCTGGTCGCAAAGCTTCACCAGCTCCAGTTTCTCCTCCAGCCCTAACCTCATCCCCAGCTCCAGTTCAAGGCACTCCACATTCTTCTGTCCCCACCAAGACCCCCACCCCTACCCCCAGCCACTCTGTGTCCATACTGGTCAAGGAGAAGGGCTACCAGGCAGATATTGGGTCTGTGGTCTCTGAGGCTGTGTCAGAGGAGATAACAAGGAGTGGGGGTGAAGGTGGGGGTGGAGGGGTCCCAAGGAAACATATCAACCAAATAGAGATCCCTCTTCAGACCCGGGAACCCTCAGACGGGGGTACGAGTGACTCACACAGACAGAGAACCTACTCATCTTCGTCTACATCCTCTGTGCAAGCAGCCTCATCCGCATCATCCTCAAGCACTGTGCAAGCAGCCTCATCCGTATCATCCTCAAGCACTGTGCAAGCAGCCTCATCCGTATCATCCTCAAGCACTGTGCAAGCAGCCTCATCCGTATCATCCTCAAGCACTGTGCAAGCAGCCTCATCCGTATCATCCTCAAGCACTGTGCAAGCAGTCTCATCTGTATCATCCTCAAGCACTGTGCAAGCAGTCTCATCCGTATCATCCTCAAGCACTGTGCAAGCAGTCTCATCTGTATCATCCTCAAGCACTGTGCAAGCAGTCTCATCCGTATCATCCTCAAGCACTGTGCAAGCAGCCTCATCCGTATCATCCTCAAGCACTGTGCAAGAAGCCTCATCCCTTTCGTCATCTTCCGTCAATGCATCAGTCTCTTCCTCTCATACCCATTCGGTCCCAAATTCTCCCAGGCTTCGAAGAGTCTCCGCTCAAACTGATGACAGAGTTAGGACCACTTTTAATCAGGAGAGGGTTAGTGTCAGAGCTACAGTCAGAGACATAGAGCAACGCACGGCATCATCACCACCACCCCCACAGAAGAAAGCACAAGAAGACACTGCTGAAAAGGAGACAGTGAAGAAATCAACCTACTCACCTAAGTTACCAGGTTCTCTACCAGGCTCACCAGCACTGATGAGAAGATACCGACCACAAGTGATCGAGGTGAGGTCGTTGTCTAAAGAAATACATAAACAAGATAAACAAGAGAAGAGCATTACGTCAAGCAGCAGACCGCAAACTATAGAAGTTCACTCAATAGCCAACGGCCCACCAGTGGCACCGAAACCAAAGTTCAGACAAACAGATGCAAATTCAATGTCCAGTGAAACACAGCAGAAACAGGCGGAGGCAACATCAAGCATCAAACAACACACAGAAGAGGATAGAGCTGTGCCCAATGAGAAACCACCAGCTACAACGATCCACAGACATCTATCGAACGATTCGACCCCAGGGTCTAACTATAATAAAAAGTTATCCGTTTCTGCAGTGTCCAGCTACAGGCCTCCACCTACCAAGACAACAATCATCGCTAGCTTCTCTCACAAACCAGCATCAACAGTAGACACAGAGACCGCCAATGAAAGGCCGAAGCAACCAGGAGCCTCAACCCAAGGACAAGAACAGGCCCCCAGCTACACACAGAGACCCACAACCCTCACAGTCTCAGCCCCAGCTCTAGCTCCAGCTCCAGCCCCAGCTCCTACCCACGCCCCTGCTGCCCCAGTCCCTGCCCAAGTCCCTACCCATGCCCCTGCCAAACACTCAAGCCAGTCAGCTGTTGTGAATATAACCAGCCACCCTCACAATCTCAAATCAACAAAAGTGTGCCCTCAGGAGCAAACTATGCCGGTTACTTTCAACAGTACAAACCAACCTGCCACGGTATCCACAAACACACAGGCCCCGATATACACACACCACATACACACACAGCAGCCCGTACACAGATCCTTGTCCAGCGACCACTCGCAGAGGGTAGACGACCTCCATTTCTACGCATCAGACGACCCCCCTAGCTACGACGAGAGAGAGAGGTTCAGCCCCCTCCACCTACCTGACCTGCCCCAGAGGAAGCTGAACCGCTACCACCCCTCCTCTGCCTTCTCCTCTGCCTCCTCCCGTCCCCCTCCCTGTTCCTGCTCTTCTGGCTGCCCCTCTCACGGCCTCACACCCCCTCACCACCACCACTCCCCCCACACCCCTCCCTTCCCCTCCCACTCCCCCGGCCAGGCGCTGCCTTACTCCATGGGGGGTCAACCCCCTCTCCGCCCACACCAGTGCAGAGCAGATCCCCAGCCTCTGAGTTCAATCAGCTACCAGCCCAGCTCTCCCAAATCATCCACCCTCCCCAGCCCCCCCCAGCCCCCCCCAGGCATGTACCAGTCCCTCCACCAACCCCAGCCCTCCATGCTCCAGCCCTGCCTGACCGACCGCCCTCTCCAGCACCCCCAACACATGGACCCCCGTCGGGCCCCCCCACTCCACCGCTCCCCTCATGGCCAGCCACCTGTCTCTGGGGTCCTCTACAGTGACCACAGCCACTCTCCTAATCTGCCCCCTATGGACCCTCAGTACCTGTGCAGCCCACAGAGCCTGGGGCCATCTTATGGGTCTGAGTATGGGAGTCTGTCTGGGTGTGACTACCCAGACAGTACTGGTGGTTTGGGGTACGGGCAAACCCCTCGCAGGGTCCTCATGGATCCTGACACGGGGAAGTACTTCTACATTGAGGTGCCTGTGCAGCCACTGAGGAAGATGCTGTTTGATCCAGAGACGGGCCAGTACGTGGAGGTGCTCATCCCCCAGAGTACCATGTCTCATTCAGGCCTCTACCCTACCTCGGCCGCCCCCTACTCCCCCGCCTCTGCGGCCCCCTTTTCCTCCATCCACAACCCCAACATGTACGCCCCCGCACCCCAGTACCTCCCCTATGGCCCCCCTCCACCTGCACCTCACCCCCCGCCACCCCGCCACCCAGAGGCTCCAGCCCCAGGGACGATGCACCAGAATGGGGCTCAGGTCGGCTACGGGAGCCCCGGGAGCCAGGGTTCCAAGCCGGAGCCCCAGAGTCATGCACCTCTGGACCAGAGCTACCTGGAGAGCATGTACTACGTCCCTACAGGCATGAACACTAGCCCCCCGGACTGCTACCACAAACAACCCTCCAGTCTGCCCAACACGGGGGGTAAGAGGGCCTGAAATAGTCGTCTGAAATAGCCGTCTTCCTGGTGCCTGTAGGGTCTCAGAATACAGCCAGGCCAGGGTGTACATGAGGAGGTCTAATGTTAGACTCAGGCCTTATTGTTAGCTTTGTTTCCCTGGCAACTGGACTGGAGAGGATGATTCTTTAGTTGTGGTTGTTTGTTGTTTTATTGTTTTGTTGTTTATGTTCTTCCCTGCTTTTTATTCGTCTGATTGCCTGATTATGTTAGCTTTTTATGCATTGATTTGGTAAGAGAAAACACATGATCATGTTGAAGGTCCTTGATGATCTTTCTGGGATTACTTATTTTATTTTTCTTTGACAAAAACAAAAAGTGACCATTTTCTACTGGTTACCTAATGGCCAAAAGGTGTGCCTTATCCATTCTCATAGATTGTTCATTAAATCTAAACAAACACTTACTGTTCGCATTTACATTACATTTCGATACATGTTTCAACTGATCATGCACATGCATACATCTAATATTTGAAATAAATTCACTTTGTATTAAAACTAATATCTCCCACAAACTTGAAACTGCTATCTTGGGAAGATGTCATGTTTTTCTCTGTTTATTTCTGAATGAGTAGGTTTTGTTCACAGAGAAGATGCAATGACACCAATAAAAATGTGTAAAATATTGAATGTAATAAAACTACTGTAGAATGCCCTGGTCTGTTCTGCCTTAATATTTCTGAATAGATAGCCTACATATACTGTAGGCTGGGATTCAATCCAACACCTGGCAGCTGGAGTTTTTCCAGACCATGTGGCCTGACCAAGAGAAGAGTCAATCTCCCCTGCACATTGCATGGATCAACCAATGGTTGCGTGTGTCACGCCCTGGCCTTAGTTATCTTTGTTTTCTTTATTATTTTAGTTAGGTCAGGGTGTGACATGGGGGATGTTTGTGTGTTTTTGTCTAGTCGAGGGTGTTTGTATTGTCTAGGGCACAGGTGACAAACTCATTCCACGGGGGGCCGAGTGTCTGCGGGTTTTCGCTCCTCCCTTGTACTTGATTGATGAATTAACATCACTAATTAGTTAGGAACTCCCACATCTGGTTGTCTAGGGCTTTATTGAAAGGAAAAACCAAAAACCTGCAGACACTAGGACCTCTGTGAAATGAGTTTGACACCCCTAGACTCTAGGGGGTTTTGGTAGAGTTTATAGGGTTGTGTTCAGTGTAGGTGTCTAGGTATGTCTATGGTTGCCTGAGTGGTTCTCAATCAGAGACAGCTGTCTATCGTTGTCTCTGATTGGGAGCCATATTTAAGGCAGCCATAGGCATTAGACAGGTTGTGGGTAATTGTCTATGTCTAAGCGTCAGTAGCTTGTGTCTGCACTTTAGTTTTGTAGCTTCACGATCGTTTTTTGTTAGTTTGTAAAAGTGTTTCGTTTCGTGTTCATCTTCGTCAATAAAAAGGAAGGTGTATTCGTATCACGCTGCGCCTTGGTCCTCTCTTCCACGTAAAGACGATCGTGACAGCGTGCCACGTCATGATTGTGCCGTCGGCCACCAGATTGCTATAACGTAATGATGTAAAATACATATCCAGTTGTTGGAAGATCTGGCATGCATCAGCAAAGCCTGCGCAGAGGAACACGCCCAAAGTCTGGTCCCTAATGACCATGTGACTTGAACAAGAGAAACTCCTGGCCGTACTGCACCAATAATCTTCAACAGGGACTTTTTTTTAATACTCCACACACACACACACACACACACACACACACACACACACACACACACACACACACACACACACACACACACACACACACACACACACACACACACACACACACACACACACACACACACACACACACACACACACACAGGTCAAGCCTGCCCTGCGGTCCATCTCTCTGGGCTTTGACTGCCATCTAGTGGTGAGGAGAGGAAGCGCAGCTATGGGAGAGGTTAACAGAACACTACAGTACAGAGATGACATCATACTGTAGCTGTTTTCATTCTACTCTGGGAATGTTGCATCAGCCCTGAATAGCAGGCTTCTGTGTTACCCTTTTCCCTGGATAGCAATGCCATGTCAACTACACTTTACTCTTGATTCTGTTAACCCAATAACATGTAGTGTGTGTGTAATGTTATTGGGTTAACAGAATCAAGAGTAAAGTGTAGTTGACATGGCATTGCTATCCAGGGAAAAGGGTAACACAGAAGCCTGCTATTCAGGGCTGATGCAACATTCCCAGAGTAGAATGAAAACAGCTACAGTATGATGTCATCTCTGTACTGTAGTGTTCTGTTAACCTCTCCCATAGCTGCGCTTCCTCTCCTCACCACTAGATGGCAGTCAAAGCCCAGAGAGATGGACCGCAGGGCAGGCTTGACCTGTGTGTGTGTGTGTGTGTGTGTGTGTGTGTGTGTGTGTGTGTGTGTGTGTGTGTGTGTGTGTGTGTGTGTGTGTGTGTGTGTGTGTGTGTGTGTGTGTGTGTGTGTGTGTGTGTGTGTGTGTGTGTGTGTGTGTGTGTGTCTGTGTGTGTGTGGTGTGTGTTAACACCTGGCAGAGACACGCAGAGACTAAGACACACACACACACACACCTGTGATGCGTTAGTGGTGAAAACACCAGGTGGAAGGCCTTTTCCGGATGTGTGTTGGTCTGGTCTGGTGAAAGACCTTCTCCAGATGTGTGTTGGTCTGGTCTGGTGAAAGACCTTCTCCAGATGTGTGTTGGTCTGGTCTGGTGAAATACCTTCTCCAGATGTGTGTTGGTCTGGTCTGGTGAAAGACCTTCTCTAGATGTGTGTTGGTCTGGTCTGGTCTGGTGAAAGACCTTCTCCAGATGTGTGTTGGTCTGGTCTGGTGAAAGACCTTCTCCAGATGTGTGTTGGTCTGGTCTGGTGAAAGGCCTTCTCTAGATGTGTGTTGGTCAGGTCTGGTCTGGTGAAAGACCTTCTCCAGATGTGTGTTGGTCTGGTCTGGTCTGGTGAAAGACCTTCTCCAGATGTGTGTTGGTCTGGTCTGGTGAAAGACCTTCTCCAGATGTGTGTTGGTCTGGTCTGGTGAAAGACCTTCTCCAGATGTGTGTTGGTCTGGTTTTGTGAAATACCTTCTCTAGATGTGTGTTCATCTGGTCTGGTGAAAGACCTTCTCTAGATGTGTGTTCATCTGGTCTGGGGAAATACCTTCTCCAGATGTGTGTTGGTCTGGTCTGGTGAAAGACCTTCTCTAGATGTGTGTTCATCTGGTCTGGTGAAAGACCTTCTCTAGATGTGTGTTCATCTGGTCTGGGGATATACCTTCTCCAGATGTGTGTTGGTCTGGTCTGGTGAAATACCTTCTCCAGATGTGTGTTGGTCTGGTCTGGTGAAATACCTTCTCCAGATGTGTGTTGGTCTGGTCTGGTGAAATACCTTCTCCAGATGTGTGTTGGTCTGGTCTGGTCTGGTGAAAGACTTTCTCTAGATGTGTGTTCATCTGGTCTGGTGAAAGACCTTCTCCAGATGTGTGTTGGTCTGGTCTGGTGAAATGCCTTCTCTAGATGTGTGTTGGTCTGGTCTGGTTTGGTGAAACACCTTCTCCAGATGTGTGTTCATCTGGTCTGGTGAAATACCTTCTCTAGATGTGTGTTGGTCTGGTCTGGTGAAATACCTTCTCCAGATGTGTGTTGGTCTGGTCTGGTGAAATACCTTCTCTAGATGTGTGTTGGTCTGGTCTGGTGAAATACCTTCTCTAGATGTGTGTTGGTCTGGTCTGGTCTGGTGAAATACCTTCTCTAGATGTGTGTTGGTCTGGTCTGGTGAAATACCTTGTCTAGATGTGTGTTGGTCTGGTCTGGTCTGGTGAAATACCTTCTCTAGATGTGTGTTGGTCTGGTCTGGTCTGGTGAAAGACCTTCTCCAGATGTGTGTTCATCTGGTCTGGTGAAAGACCTTCTCCAGATGTATGTTCATCTGGTCAGGTGAAATACCTTCTCTAGATGTATGTTCATCTGGTCTGGTGAAATGCCTTCTCTAGATGTGTGTTGATCTGGTCTGGTGAAATACCTTCTCCAGATGTGTGTTGGTCTGGTCTGGTGAAATGCCTTCTCTAGATGTGTGTTGGTCTTGTCTGGTGAAAGACCTTCTCTAGATGTGTGTTGGTCTGGTCTGGTGAAATACCTTCTCTAGATGTGTGTTGGTCTGGTCTGGTCTGGTGAAATACCTTCTCCAGATGTGTGTTGGTCAGGTCTGGTCTGGTGATATACCTTCTCCAGATGTGTGTTGGTCTGGTCTGGCCTGGTGAAATTCCTTCTCTAGATGTGTGTTGGTCTGGTCTGGTGAAATACCTTCTCTAGATGTGTGTTGGTCTGGTCTGGTGAAAGACCTTCTCCAGATGTGTGTTGGTCAGGTCTGGTCTGGTGAAATACCTTCTCCAGATGTGTGTTGGTCTGGTCTGGTCTGGTGAAATATCTTCGCTAGATGTGTGTTGGTCTGGTCTGGTCTGGTGAAAGACCTTCTCCAGATGTGTGTTGGTCTGGTCTGGTGAAAGACCTTCTCTAGATGTTTGTTGGTCTGGTCTGGTCTGGTGAAAGACCTTCTCCAGATGTGTGTTGGTCTGGTCTGGTCTGGTGAAAGACCTTCTCCAGATGTGTGTTGGTCTGGTCTGGTGAAAGACCTTCTCTAGATGTGTGTTGGTCTGGTCTGGTGAAATATCTTCTCCAGATGTGTGTTGGTCTGGTCTGGTAAAATACCTTCTCCAGATGTGTGTTGGTCTGGTCTGACTAGGACGTAAATGGAATGTATCAGACTCAGATATTCTGGTGATTAAAAGATGATGATTTCACTTTGGTTCTCTGGATGGAGTAGTCTCATGATCAAATATGTTTCTTGTAGTCATAGCTACTGGTTGGAGAGGATAGTTAAAGTGCACTCCCTCTCACATGGATGATATAGCGACCCAGACACACATAGCTGTCACGATCGTCGGAATTATACTCGGACCAAAGCGCAGCGTGATCTGGGTTCCACATATTTATTCCATGAAACGCAAAAAAACAATAAAGAATAAATGACACGTGAAGCTATGGAGTGCTCACAGGCAACTACACATAAACAAGATCCTACAAAAAACGAGTGGGGAAATGGCTGCCTAAATATGATCCCCAATCAGAGACAACGCTAAACAGCTGCCTCTGATTGGGAACCATACCAGACCAACATAGAAATAAAACAACCTAGATTACCCACCCTAGTCACATCCCGACCTAACCAACATAGAGAATAAAAAGGCTCTCTATGGTCAGGGCGTGACAAAAGCATTGTAGGTGTCTGTAAGCATATTATGCATTGCAGGTGTGTGTAGGCTATTTTGAGAAAACAATGCTCAGCTCTAAGACTTTGTTAGACGGACAGACTGGGTGAAAGTTTACCGTAGTAAGTTCGGAAGTGGGTAAGATCAGATAGGCTGCAAGGCACAAACACACACGCCTTGAACACACACACACACACACACACACACACACACACACACACACACACACACACACACACACACACACACACACACACACACACACACACACACACACACACACACACACACACACACACACACATACACACACACACACACAGGCTTAATAAACCACTAGACAGACCTCACTAACACACTGCCTGGCTGACTGTGGTGGTAGTGTTGAACATCCAGGGCAATTCTCAACGTCAGACCCAGACAGGAGCTCCCTCAGTCAGCCAACACAGACAGAGACACACCCTGTCAGGCCTTGTCTCTGGAGGTATCACCAGGGGCAGCAGGACAGACAGAGATGATTTTACTACAGGTTATGTTATGGTCTATTACAGTGATATTGTCCAATACTTTTAGCAGGTGACTCGGCTGTGGAAAAAGGCTACCCCAGTTGAACCAGGGAGTCTCTCTCTGACATAGAACAACATTAACATTGTAGACATGAAAACACATTCATTTATTATTCTGAGCTCTTTATCAGGACATTTCACACACACACACACACACACACACACACACACACACACACACACACACACACACACACACACACACACACACACACACACACACACACACACACACACACACACACACACACTTTCACACACACACACACACACACACACACACACACACACACACACACACACACACACAGACACAGACACAGACACAGACACATACACATACACATACACATACACACACACACACACACATACACACACAGACACACATACATTCACACACACACACACACACACACACACACACACACACACACACACACACACACACACACACACACACACACACACACACACACACACACACACACACACACACACACACACACACACACACACACACACACACACACACACACACACACACGCGCACAGGGGCGAGTGGGATTGACATCCAGACCCTGTGTGTTTGGTGTGGGCCAACGGTGGGGGGTGGGGGGGGGGGTGATTGGAAAATCCCACCCCTGTGTGGGTGGAATGGGTTGGCCCATTTGATAAAACCATAGAGGAAAAAACAATGATAAGGATTATTTGGAGAAAAATGTGAGCAATATGCTGGACAGTATTTTCCAGTGTGATTGTTGTAATGTGGATGAGAGGATACAGACAGACAGAAGACAGACAGGGATGGGTGGTCATGTTCTGTAATGTGGATGAGAGGATACAGACAGACAGAAGACAGACAAGGATGGGTGGTCATGTAGACCAGTCTAGAGACGTGACCTCCTACACACCAGGGATGACTACCAAGACCCAGAGTTTTCTATCAAAGGTAGTAAACCAGTGGATTAGGTAACACAATACCAGAGGTTATTATGTAGAAGTACATCAATGAGACATTACTTTAGCAGAAAGTGAATGTCTGCTATGTTTTCACGTCTTCTTTTTCATTGCGATCTGATCTTGTCTTGCTGCTGTGGTCTACCTGCCTCTGGATACAGGATCTAACTAGAGATCTAACTAGAGATCTAACTGGAGATCTAACTGGAGATCTAACTAGAGATCTAACTAGAGATCCAACTAGAGATCTAACTGGAGATCTAACTGGAGATCTAACTAGAGATCTAACGAGATCTAACTAGAGATCTAACTAGAGATCCAACTGGAGATCTAACTGGAGATCTAACTAGAGATCTAACTAGAGATCTAACTAGAGATCTAACTGGAGATCTAACTGGAGATCTAACTAGAGATCCAACTAGAGATCCAACTAGAGATCTAACTGGAGATCTAACTGGAGATCTAACTGGAGATCTAACTGGAGATCTAACTGGAGATCTAACTGGAGATCTAACTAGAGATCTAACTAGAGATCCAACTAGAGATCTAACTGGAGATCTAACTGGATATCTAACTAGAGATCTAACTAGAGATCTGACTAGAGATCTAACTGGAGATCTAACTGGAGATCTAACTGGGGATCTAACTAAAGATCTAACTAGAGATCTAACTAGAGATCTAACTGGAGATCTAACTAGAGATCTAACTAGAGATCTAACTAGAGCTCTAACTGGAGATCTAACTAGAGATCTAACTGGAGATCTAACTAGAGATCTAACTAGAGATCTAACTAGAGATCTAACTAGAGATCTAACTAGAGATCTAACTAGAGATCTAACTAGAGATCTAACTGGAGATCTAACTAGAGATCTAACTAGAGATCTAACTGGATATCTAACTAGAGATCTAACTAGAGATCTAACTAGAGATCTAACTGGAGATCTAACTGGAGATCTAACTAGAGATCTAACTGGAGATCCAACTAGAGATCCAACTAGAGATCTAACTAGAGATCTAACTAGAGATCTAACTGGAGATCTAACTAGAGATCTAACTAGAGATCTAACTGGAAATCTAACTAGAGATCCAACTAGAGATCCAACTAGAGATCTAACTGGAGATCCAACTAGAGATCTAACTGGAGATCTAACTGGAGATCTAACTGGAGCAATCCAGATCCGGTTCCTCAGTCTAAACTACATGACAGTAGAGAGTAGCAGTTAACGAGGAATCTACATTACCTGTCTGGCACTTTACCTGTTCTCCCCTGACATGCCCATATTTGCCTTGTTTCCTGGGGAAGGGGCGGGACCACGTGGACATGTTGGGATATGTCGGTACTGTATGAGTGGACCCGGGTGACAGAAGCTGAGTGAGGGCGTGTGTGGATGAAGGAGAATGGAGGAGGGAGGGAGGGATTGAGAAACACTGGACTGTTGTCTTCCGGCTATGATTTCATCACCTAGCAACCGACGTGTATAACAACAAACCAACCTATCAGAATCCTCCACTGAGGTTTGAGGGGGAGTGACACTAACATAAACTTTTTCTTTTTCTGTTGTTTTCAGCTGACATTGACTGGGAAATAGACAAGTTCTTGAATAATTGAAAGTCATTACTGATGTATTTGTAAGTAAAGGCCTATGTAAATGATTGATTGTAAAAGTGACTGTGCCCTTCAGGTGCTACCTGGTGTGGTAGGCAAGTCTCACCTGTCCACCTCCACCTCCCTGCCTCTACCTGCCTGCCTCTACCTGTCCACCTCTACCTGTCCACCTCTACCTGTCCACCTCTACCTGACCCGCCTCTACCTGCCTGCATCTACCTGTCCACCTCTACCTGACCCACCTATACCTGTCCACCTCTACCTGTCCAGCTCTACCTGACCCACCTCTACCTGACCCACCTATACCTGTCCACCTCTACCTGTCCACCTCTACCTGACCCACCTCTACCTGTCCACCTCTACCTGTCCAGCTCTACCTGACCCGCCTCTACCTGACCACCTCTACCTGACCCGCCTCTACCTGCCTGCCTCTACCTGACCCGCCTCTACCTGTCCACCTCTACCTGACCCGCCTCTACCTGCCTGCCTCTACCTGTCCACCTCTACCTGTCCACCTCTACCTGCCTGCCTCTACCTGTCCACCTCTACCTGACCCGCCTCTACCTGCCTGCCTCTACCTGTCCACCTCTACCTGACCCACCTATACCTGTCCACCTCTACCTGTCCACCTCTACCTGTCCACCTCTACCTGTCCACCTCTACCTGTCCAGCTCTACCTGACCCGCCTCTACCTGCCTGCCTCTACCTGACCCGCCTCTACCTGTCCACCTCTACCTGACCCGCCTCTACCTGCCTGCCTCTACCTGACCCGCCTCTACCTGTCTGCCTCTACCTGACCTGCCTCTACCTGTCCACCTCTACCTGTCCACCTCTACCTGCCTGCCTCTATCTGACTCGCCTCTACCTGTCCACCTCTACCTGCCCGCCTCTACCTGCCCGCCTCTACCTGTCCACCTCTACCTGTCCACCTCTACCTGACCCGCCTCTACCTGTCCACCTCTACCTGCCTGCCTCTACCTGACCCGCCTCTACCTGTCTGCCTCTACCTGACCTGCCTCTACCTGTCCACCTCTACCTGTCCACCTCTACCTGCCTGCCTCTATCTGACTCGCCTCTACCTGTCCACCTCTACCTGCCCGCCTCTACCTGCCCGCCTCTACCTGTCCACCTCTACCTGTCCACCTCTACCTGACCCGCCTCTACCTGTCCACCTCTACCTGCCTGCCTCTACCTGACCCGCCTCTACCTGTCCACCTCTACCTGCCCGCCTCTACCTGCCTGCATGCCTCTACCTATCCACATCTACCTGACTGCCTCTACCTGACTGCCTCTACCTAACCACCTCTACCTGTCCAGCTCTACCTGACTACCTCTACCTGACTGCCTCTACCTGACTGCCTCTACCTGACTTCCTCTACCTGACTACTTCTACCTGACTACCTCTACCTGACTGCCTCTACCTGACTGCCTCTACCTGACTGCCTCTACCTGACTACCTCTACCTGTCCACCTCTACCTGACCCGCCTCTACCTGTCCACCTCTACCTGTCCAGCTCTACCTGACACGCCTCTACCTGCCTGCCTCTACCGGACCCGCCTCTACCTGTCCACCTCTACGCGACCCGCCTCTACCTGCCTGCCTCTACCTGACCCGCCTCTCCCTGTCTGCCTCTACCTGACCCGCCTCTACCTGACCCACCTCTACCTGTCCACCTCTACCTGTCCAGCTCTACCTGACCCGCCTCTACCTGCCTGCCTCTACCTGTCCACCTCTACCTGACCCACCTCTACCTGTCCACCTCTACCTGTCCAGCTCTACCTGACCCGCCTCTACCTGACCCACCTCTACCTGACCCGCCTCTACCTGCCTGCCTCTACCTGTCCACCTCTACCTGTCCAGCTCTACCTGACCCGCCTCTACCTGACCCACCTCTACCTGACCCGCCTCTACCTGCCTGCCTCTACCTGTCCACCTCTACCTGTCCAGCTCTACCTGACCCGCCTCTACCTGACCCACCTCTACCTGACCCGCCTCTACCTGCCTGCCTCTACCTGTCCACCTCTACCTGACCCACCTCTACCTGTCCACCTCTACCTGTCCAGCCCCACCTGACCCGCCTCTACCTGTCCACCTCTACCTGACCCGCCTCTACCTGTCCACCTCTACCTGACCCACCTCTACCTGTCCACCTCTACCTGTCCACCTCTACCTGACCCGCCTCTACCTGACCCGCCTCTACCTGTCTGCCTCTACCTGACCCGCCTCTACCTGTCCACCTCTACCTGCCCGCCTCTACCTGCCTGCATGCCTCTACCTATCCACATCTACCTGACTGCCTCTACCTGACTGCCTCTACCTAACCACCTCTATCTGTCCAGCTCTACCTGACCCGCCTCTACCTGTCTACCTGACTACCTCTACCTGACTGCCTCTACCTGAGTGCCTCTACCTGCCTGCCTCTACCTGACTGCCTCTACCTGACTGCCTCTACCTGTCTGCCTCTACCTGACCCGCCTCTACCTGTCCACCTCTATCTGTCCACCTCTACCTGTCCACCTCTACCTGCCTGCTTCTAACTGACCCGCCTCTACCTGTCTGCCTCTACCTGTCCACCTCTACCTGTCCACCTCTACCTGTCCACCTCTACCTGCCTGCCTCTACCTGACCCGCCTCTACCTGCCCGCCTCTACCTGCCCACCTCTACCTGTCCACCTCTACCTGACCCGCCTCTACCTGCCTGCCTCTACCTGTCCACCTCTACCTGACCCACCTCTACCTGTCCACCTCTACCTGTCCAGCCCCACCTGACCCGCCTCTACCTGTCCACCTCTACCTGACCCGCCTCTACCTGTCCACCTCTACCTGACCCACCTCTACCTGTCCACCTCTACCTGTCCACCTCTACCTGACCCGCCTCTACCTGACCCGCCTCTACCTGTCTGCCTCTACCTGACCCGCCTCTACCTGTCCACCTCTACCTGCCCGCCTCTACCTGCCTGCATGCCTCTACCTATCCACATCTACCTGACTGCCTCTACCTGACTGCCTCTACCTAACCACCTCTATCTGTCCAGCTCTACCTGACCCGCCTCTACCTGTCTACCTGACTACCTCTACCTGACTGCCTCTACCTGAGTGCCTCTACCTGCCTGCCTCTACCTGACTGCCTCTACCTGACTGCCTCTACCTGTCTGCCTCTACCTGACCCGCCTCTACCTGTCCACCTCTATCTGTCCACCTCTACCTGTCCACCTCTACCTGCCTGCTTCTAACTGACCCGCCTCTACCTGTCTGCCTCTACCTGTCCACCTCTACCTGTCCACCTCTACCTGTCCACCTCTACCTGCCTGCCTCTACCTGACCCGCCTCTACCTGCCCGCCTCTACCTGCCCACCTCTACCTGTCCACCTCTACCTGACCCGCCTCTACCTGTCCACCTCTACATGTCCACCTCTACCTGTCCACCTCTACCTGCCCGCCTCTACCTGCCCGCCTCTACCTGCCTGCCTGCCTCTACCTATCCACATCTACCTGACTGCCTCTACCTGAATGCCTCTACCTAACCACCTCTACCTGTCCAGCTCTACCTGACTACCTCTACCTGACTGCCTCTACCTGCCTGCCTCTACCTGACCCGCCTCTACCTGTCCACCTCTACCTGCCCGCCTCTACCTGCCCGCCTCTACCTGCCTTTCTGCCTCTACCTATCCACATCTACCTGACTGCCTCTACCTGACTGCCTGTACCTAACCACCTCTACCGTCCAGCTCTACCTGACTACCTCTACCTGACTGCCTCTACCTGTCCACCTCTACCTGTCCACCTCTACCTGTCCACCTCTACCTGTCCACCTCTACCTGTCCAGCTCTACCTGACCCGCCTCTACCTGCCTGCCACTACCTGTCCACCTCTACCTGTCCACCTCTACCTGACCCGCCTCTACCTGCCTGCCTCTACCTGACCCGCCTCTACCTTTCAACCTCTACCTGTCCACCTCTACCTGTCTGCCTCTACCAGACTCGCCTCTACCTGTCCACCTCTACCTGCCCGCCTCTACCTGTCCACCTCTACCTGCCCGCCTCTACCTGACCCGCCTCTACCTGTCCACCTCTACCTGCCCGCCTCTACCTGCCTGCATGCCTCTACCTATCCACATCTACCTGACTGCCTTTACCTGACTGCCTCTACCTAACCACCTCTACCTGTCCAGCTCTACCTGACTGCCTCTACCTGACTACCTCTACCTGACTGCCTCTACCTGAGTGCCTCTACCCGACTGCCTCTACCTGACTGCCTCTACCTGACTGCCTCTACCTGACTGCCTCTACCTGACTGCCTCTACCTAACCACCTCTATCTGTCCAGCTCTACCTGACCCGCCTCTACCTGACTGCCTCTACCTGACTGCCTCTACCTGACTGCCTCTACCTGACTGCCTCTACCAGACTGCCTCTACCTGACTACCTCTACCTGCCTGCCTCTACCTGACCCGCCTCTACCTGCCTGCCTCTACCTGACCCGCCTCTACCTGTCTGCCTCTACCTGACCCGCCTCTACCTGTCCACCTCTACCTGTCCACCTCTACCTGCCTGTCTCTACCTGTCCACCTCTACCTGTCCACCTCTACCTGTCCAGCTCTACCTGACCCGCCTCTACCTGCCTGCCTCTACCTGACCCGCCTCTACCTGTCCCCCTCTACCTGACCCACCTCTACCTGTCCACCTCTACCTGTCCAGCTCTACCTGACCCGCCTCTACCTGACCCGCCTCTACCTGTCTTTCTCTACCTGACCCGCCTCTACCTGTCCGCCTCTACCTGTCTGCCTCTACCTGTCCACCTCTACCTGCCCGCCTCTACCTGCCCACCTCTACCTGTCCACCTCTACCTGTCAACCTCTACCTGTCCACCTCTACCTGTCCACCTCTACCTGTCCACCTCTACCTGTCCAGCTCTACCTGACCCGCCTCTACCTGACCCGCCTCTACCTGTCCACCTCTACCTGACCCGCCTCTACCTGCCTGCCTCTACCTGACCCGCCTCTACCTTTCCACCTCTACCTGTCCACCTCTACATGTCTGCCTCTACCTGACTCGCCTCTACCTGTCCACCTCTACCTGCCCGCCTCTACCTGCCCGCCTCTACCTGCCTGCCTCTACCTTTCTGCCTCTACCTGCCTGCCTCTACCTGTCCACCTCTACCTGACCCGCCTCTACCTGTCCACCTCTACCTGCCTGCCTCTACCTGCCTGCCTCTACCTGCCCGCCTCTACCTGACCCGCCTCTACCTGTCCACCTCTACCTGCCCGCCTCTACCTGCCCGCCTCTACCTGACCCGCCTCTACCTGTCCACCTCTACCTGCCTGCCTCTACCTGCCCGCCTCTACCTGACCCGCCTCTACCTGTCCACCTCTACCTGTCCAGCTCTACCTGACCACCTCTACCTGCCTGCCTCTACCTGCCTGCCTCTACCTGTCCACCTCTACCTGACCCACCTCTACCTGTCCACCTCTACCTGTCCAGCTCTACCTGACCCGCCTCTACCTGCATGCCTCTACCTGTCCACCTCTACCTGACCCACCTCTACCTGTCCACCTCTACCTGTCCAGCTCTACCTGACCCGCCTCTACCTGACCCGCCTCTACCTGTCTGCCTCTACCTGACCCGCCTCTACCTGTCCACCTCTACCTGTCCACCTCTACCTGTCTGCCTCTACCTGACTGGCCTCTACCTGTCCACCTCTACCTGCCCGCCTCTACCTGCCCACCTCTACCTGTCCACCTCTACCTGACCCGCCTCTACCTGACCCGCCTCTACCTGTCCACTTCTACCTGCCCGCCTCTACCTGCCTGCATGCCTCTACCTATCCACATCTACCTGACTGCCTCTACCTGACTGCCTCTACCTAACCACCTCTATCTGTCCAGCTCTACCTGACCAGCCTCTACCTGACTACCTCTACCTGACTGCCTCTACCTGAGTGCCTCTACCTGCCTGCCTCTACCTGACTGTCTCTACCTGACTGCCTCTACCTGTCTGCCTCTACCTGACCCGCCTCTACCTGTCCACCTCTATCTGTCCACCTCTATCTGTCCACCTCTACCTGCCTGCCTCTAACTGACCCGCCTCTACCTGTCTGCCTCTACCTGTCCACCTCTACCTGTCCACCTCTACCTGTCCACCTCTACCTGCCTGCCTCTACCTGACCCGCCTCTACCTGTCCACCTCTACCTGCCCGCCTCTACCTGCCCGCCTCTACCTGTCCACCTCTACCTGACCCGCCTCTACCTGTCCACCTCTACATGTCCACCTCTACCTGTCCACCTCTACCTGCCCGCCTCTACCTGCCCGCCTCTACCTGCCTGCCTGCCTCTACCTATCCACATCTACCTGACTGCCTCTACCTGAATGCCTCTACCTAACCACCTCTACCTGTCCAGCTCTACCTGACTACCTCTACCTGCCTGCCTCTACCTGCCTGCCTCTATCTGCCCGCCTCTACCTGCCCGCCTCTAACTGCCTTTCTGCCTCTACCTATCCACATCTACCTGACTGCCTCTACCTGACTGCCTGTACCTAACCACCTCTACCGTCCAGCTCTACCTGACTACCTCTACCTGACTGCCTCTACCTGTCCACCTCTACCTGTCCACCTCTACCTGTCCACCTCTACCTGTCCAGCTCTACCTGACCCGCCTCTACCTGCCTGCCTCTACCTGTCCACCTCTACCTGTCCACCTCTACCTGACCCGCCTCTACCTGCCTGCCTCTACCTGACCCGCCTCTACCTTTCAACCTCTACCTGTCCACCTCTACCTGTATGCCTCTACCTGACTCGCCTCTACCTGTCCACCTCTACCTGCCCGCCTCTAACTGTCCACCTCTACCTGCCTGCCTCTACCTGCCTGCCTCTACCTGTCCACCTCTACCTGACCCGCCTCTACCTGTCCACCTCTACCTGCCTGCCTCTACCTGCCTGCCTCTACCTGCCCGCCTCTACCTGACCCGCCTCTACCTGTCCACCTCTACCTGCCCGCCTCTACCTGCCTGCATGCCTCTACCTATCCACATCTACCTGACTGCCTCTACCTGACTGCCTCTACCTAACCACCTCTACCTGTCCAGCTCTACCTGACTGCCTCTACCTGACTACCTCTACCTGACTGCCTCTACCTGAGTGCCTCTACCCGACTGCCTCTACCTGACTGCCTCTACCAGACTGCCTCTACCTGACTACCTCTACCTGACTACCTCTACCTGCCTGCCTCTACCTGACCCGCCTCTACCTGCCTGCCTCTACCTGACCCGCCTCTACCTGTCTGCCTCTACCTGACCCGCCTCTACCTGTCCACCTCTACCTGTCCACCTCTACCTGCCTGTCTCTACCTGTCCACCTCTACCTGTCCACCTCTACCTGTCCAGCTCTACCTGACCCGCCTCTACCTGCCTGCCTCTACCTGACCCGCCTCTACCTGTCCACCTCTACCTGACCCACCTCTACCTGTCCACCTCTACCTGTCCAGCTCTACCTGACCCGCCTCTACCTGACCCGCCTCTACCTGTCTGCCTCTACCTGACCCGCCTCTACCTGTCCGCCTCTACCTGTCCACCTCTACCTGTCCACCTCTACCTGTCTGCCTCTACCTGACCGCCTCTACCTGTCCACCTCTACCTGCCCGCCTCTACCTGCCCACCTCTACCTGTCCACCTCTACCTGTCCACCTCTACCTGTCCACCTCTACCTGTCCACCTCTACCTGTCCAGCTCTACCTGACCCTCCTCTACCTGACCCGCCTCTACCTGTCCACCTCTACCTGACCCGTCTCTACCTGCCTGCCTCTACCTGACCCGCCTCTACCTTTCCACCTCTACCTGTCTGCCTCTACCTGTCTGCCTCTACCTGACTCGCCTCTACCTGTCCACCTCTACCTGCCCGCCTCTACCTGCCCGCCTCTACCTGCCTGCCTCTACCTGACCCGCCTCTACCTGTCCACCTCTACCTGCCCGCCTCTACCTGCCTGCATGCCTCTACCTATCCACATCAACCTGACTGCCTCTACCTGACTGCCTCTACCTAACCACCTCTACCTGTCCAGCTCTACCTGACTGCCTCTACCTGACTACCTCTACCTGACTGCCTCTACCTGAGTGCCTCTACCCGACTGCCTCTACCTGACTGCCTCTACCTGACTGCCTCTACCTGACTGCCTCTACCTAACCACCTCTATCTGTCCAGCTCTACCTGACCCGCCTCTACCTGACTACCTCTACCTGACTGCCTCTACCTGACTGCCTCTACCTGACTGCCTCTACCTGACTGCCTCTACCAGACTGCCTCTACCTGACTACCTCTACCTGCCTGCCTCTACCTGACCCGCCTCTACCTGCCTGCCTCTACCTGACCCGCCTCTACCTGTCTGCCTCTACCTGACCCGCCTCTACCTGTCCACCTCTACCTGTCCACCTCTACCTGCCTGTCTCTACCTGTCCACCTCTACCTGTCCACCTCTACCTGTCCACCTCTACCTGTCCAGCTCTACCTGACCCGCCTCTACCTGCCTGCCTCTACCTGACCCGCCTCTACCTGTCCCCCTCTACCTGACCCACCTCTAACTGTCCACCTCTACCTGTCCAGCTCTACCTGACCCGCCTCTACCTGACCCGCCTCTACCTGTCTTTCTCTACCTGACCCGCCTCTACCTGTCCGCATCTACCTGTCCACCTCTACCTGTCCACCTCTACCTGTCCGCCTTTACCTGACTGGCCTCTACCTGTCCACCTCTACCTGCCCGCCTCTACCTGCCCAACTCTACCTGTCCACCTCTACCTGTCCACCTCTACCTGTCCACCTCTACCTGTCCACCTCTACCTGTCCAGCTCTACCTGACCCGCCTCTACCTGACCCGCCTCTACCTGTCCACCTCTACCTGACAATCCTCTACCTGCCTGCCTCTACCTGACCCGCCTCTACCTTTCCACCTCTACCTGTCCACCTCTACCTGTCTGCCTCTACCTGACTCGCCTCTACCTGTCCACCTCTACCTGCCCGCCTCTACCTGCCCGCCTCTACCTGCCTGCCTCTACCTGCCTACCTCTACCTGCCTGCCTCTACCTGTCCATCTCTACCTGACCCGCCTCTACCTGTCCACCTCTACCTGCCCGCCTCTACCTGCCTGCCTCTACCTGCCCGCCTCTACCTGACCCGCCTCTACCTGTCCACCTCTACCTGCCCGCCTCTACCTGCCTGCATGCCTCTACCTATCCACATCTACCTGACTGCCTCTACCTGACTGCCTCTACCTAACCACCTCTACCTGTCCAGCTCTACCTGACTGCCTCTACCTGACTACCTCTACCTGACTGCCTCTACCTGAGTGCCTCTACCCGACTGCCTCTACCTGACTGCCTCTACCTGACTGCCTCTACCTGACTGCCTCTACCTGACTGCCTCTACCAGACTGCCTCTACCTGACCCGCCTCTACCTGCCTGCCTCTACCTGACCCGCCTCTACCTGCCTGCCTCTACCTGACCCGCCTCTACCTGTCTGCCTCTACCTGACCCGCCTCTACCTGTCCACCTCTACCTGTCCACCTCTACCTGCCTGTCTCTACCTGTCCACCTCTACCTGTCCACCTCTACCTGTCCAGCTCTACCTGACCCGCCTCTACCTGCCTGCCTCTACCTGACCCGCCTCTACCTGTCTGCCTCTACCTGACCCGCCTCTACCTGTCCACCTCTACCTGTCCACCTCTACCTGTCCACCTCTACATGCCTGCCTCTACCTGACCCGCCTCTACCTGTCTGCCTCTACCTGACCCGCCTCTACCTGTCCACCTCTACCTGTCCACCTCTACCTGCCTGTCTCTACCTGTCCACCTCTACCTGTCCACCTCTACCTGTCCAGCTCTACCTGACCCGCCTCTACATGCCTGCCTCTACCTGACCCGCCTCTACCTGTCTGCCTCTACCTGACCCGCCTCTACCTGTCCACCTCTACCTGTCCACCTCTACCTGTCCACTTCTACCTGCCTGCCTCTACCTGACGCGCCTCTACCTGTCCACCTCTACCTGCCCGCCTCTACCTGCCCGCCTCTACCTGTCCACCTCTACCTGACCCGCCTCTACCTGTCCACCTCTACATGTCCACCTCTACCTGTCCACCTCTACCTTTCTGCCTCTACCTGACCCGCCTCTAGCTGTCCACCTCTACCTGCCCGCCTCTACCTGCCCGCCTCTACCTGCCTGCCTGCCTCTACCTATCCACATCTACCTGACTGCCTCTACCTGAATGCCTCTACCTAACCACCTCTACCTGACTACCTCTACCTGCCTTCCTCTACCTGACCCGCCTCTACCTGTCCACCTCTACCTGCCCGCCTCTACCTGCCCGCCTCTACCTGCCTTTCTGCCTCTACCTATCCACATCTACCTGACTGCCTCTACCTGACTGCCTCTACCTAACCACCTCTACCTGTCCAGCTCTACCTGACTACCTCTACCTGACTGCCTCTACCTGCCTGCCTCTACCTGTCCACCTCTACCTGTCCACCTCTACCTGACCCGCCTCTACCTGCCTGCCTCTACCTGTCCACCTCTACCTGTCCACCTCTACCTGTCCACCTCTACCTGTCCAGCTCTACCTGACCCGCCTCTACCTGCCTGCCTCTACCTGCCTGCCTCTACCTGTCCACCTCTACTTGTCCACCTCTACCTGCCCGCCTCTACCTGTCTGCCTCTACCTGACTCGCCTCTACCTGTCCACCTCTACCTGCCCGCCTCTACCTGCCTGCCTCTACCTGCCTGCCTCTACCTGTCCACCTCTACCTGACCCGCCTCTACCTGTCCACCTCTACCTGCCTGCCTCTACCTGCCTGCCTCTACCTGCCCGCCTCTACCTGACCCGCCTCTACCTGTCCACCTCTACCTGCCCGCCTCTACCTGCCTGCATGCCTCTACCTATCCACATCTACCTGACTGCCTCTACCTGACTGCCTCTACCTAACCACCTCTACCTGTCCAGCTCTACCTGACTGCCTCTACCTGACTACCTCTACCTGACTGCCTCTACCTGAGTGCCTCTACCTGACTACCTCTACCTGACTGCCTCTACCTGACTGCCTCTACCTGACTGCCTCTACCCGACTGCCTCTACCTGACTACCTCTACCTGCCTGCCTCTACCTGACCCGCCTCTACCTGACCCGCCTCTACCTGCCTGCCTCTACCTGACCCGCCTCTACCTGTCTGCCTCTACCTGACCCGCCTCTACCTGTCTGCCTCTACCTGACCCGCCTCTACCTGTCCACCTCTACCTGTCCACCTCTACCTGCCTGTCTCTACCTGTCCACCTCTACCTGTCCAGCTCTACCTGACCCGCCTCTACCTGCCTGCCTCTACCTGACCCGCCTCTACCTGTCCACCTCTACCTGACCCGCCTCTACCTGACTGCCTCTACCCGACTGCCTCTACCTGCCTGCCTCTACCTGACCCGCCTCTACCTGTCCACCTCTACCTGCCCGCCTCTACCTGCCCGCATCTACCTGTCCACCTCTACCTGACCCGCCTCTACCTGTCCACCTCTACATGTCCACCTCTACCTGCCTGCCTCTACCTGCCTGCCTCTACCTGACCCGCCTCTACCTGTCCACCTATACCTGTCCACCTCTACCTGTCCAGCTCTACCTGTCCAGCTCTACCTGACCCGCCTCTACCTGTATGCCTCTACCTATCCACCTCTACCTGTCCAGCTCTACCTGACTACCTCTACCTGACTGCCTCTACCTGCCTGCCTCTACCTGACTCACCTCTACCTGTCTACCTCTACCTGCCCGCCTCTACCTGCCCGCCTCTACCTGCCTGCCTGCCTCTACCTATCTACATCTACCTGACTGCCTCTACCTGACTGCCTCTACCTAACCACCTCTACCTGTCCAGCTCTACCTGACTACCTCTACCTGACTGCCTCTACCTGACTGCCTCTACCTGACTGCCTCTACCTGACTGCCTCTACCTGACCCGCCTCTACCTGACTGCCTCTACCTGACTATCTGATTTCATATCACAGTGTTGCCTCACTTTCCCCCCCCAAGTCCTCTCCTCTGTAAAATATTTCTAGAGGTTATCATACTACAAATGACTCAACAGAATAGCCAACCACATTGGGTTGTAGTTTGTATGGGCCTCTCTTTTGCTCAATCACAAAGGAAAATCCCTAGCTGAAGGCAACATGTTTATCACATACCTGAGTGTCTACATAACCTATCTGATGCCTCAGCAGTTAATTAACCGCTAATGGATTTACCAGTTGATATTGTAATTTACGATGGCATGGAAAGTATTGGTCTAGATTAGTGTAGTCTCGCTCAGGTCCATGGTATACCCAGGAAATTAAGTCACACGGGCGTGTGTGTGTGTGGGGGGGGGGGGGGGGGGGGGGGGGGGATAGTGATGTACATGTTCCAGTCTGTTCCTGTCTTCTAGATCACCCACATGCACACACACACACACACACACACACACACACACACACACACACACAGAGGCACATAAACGCACACACACACATACATTCCTGGGTGAGGTAGTTCCAGTGTGATGTAATAGCCTGAGCACTTTGTCCCATCTACCAATCTTGATGTCTTACTGGGGCCTATGTTTCATAACAGACCTGGTGGAGGTGGCAGATCAATGGGGAATGACAGAGAGACAGAGAGACCGAGGAAAAGATTTCACACACACTCGCACCCCCCAGTCAGTGTGGGTTTGTAGTCAAGCTCACCGGCCTGCAGTAACAGTTCTGTATTGGTCATTAGATTCTTACTGCATTAGATAAAGAACTGAGTCATGGAAGGACGCCCTGGACATAGACAATAGACATTATGAATATAGACATTAACACACACAGCACAAATTGTCACAGACAGTAGACATAATGAACTCTAGCCAGGGGTCACAAACCTTATCCTATTATTTTTTTATTACTCACTGCCACTCCTTGACTGAGAATCTGACCAAAAACCAACCAACCAACCAACCAACTCTCTCTCTCTCTCTCTCTCTCTCTCTCTCTCTCTCTCTCTCTCTCTCTCTCTCTCTCTCTCTCTCTCTCTCTCTCTCTCTCTCTCTCTCTCTCTCTCTCTCTCTCTCTCTCTCTCTCTCTCTCTCTCTCTCTTCCCTCTTCCCTCTTCCCCCCCCCCCACCCCCCCACCCCCCGGGTGTATGTGTCACCTATCTCTCCATCATCTAGTGGAACGTGTGGAATCTAAAAGCTTCTCTCTACAATCTATGGAATGCCAACAGGACTTAGTTGACATTTTATAGCACAACAACAGACAGGCCCTCTGCAGGGCACTACCACAGGTCAACACTGGGGCAGCGCTATGTACACTACATATACAAAAATATGTGGACACCCTTCAAATTAGTGGATTTAGCTATTTCAGCCGCACTTGTTGCTGACAGGTGTGTAAAATCGAGCAGACAGCCATGCAATCTCCATAGCAATCTCCATAGACAAACATTGGCAGCAGAATGGCCTTACTGAAGAGCTCAGTGACTTTTAATGTGGCACCGTCATAGGATGCCACCTTTCCAACAAGTCACTTAGTCAAATTATGCTCTGCTAGAGCTGTCCCAGTCAACTGTAAGTGCTGTTACTGTGAAGTGGAAACATCTAGGAGAAACAAAGGCTCACCTGTGAAGTGGTAGGCCACACAAGCTCACAGAACAGGATCACTGAGTGCCGAAGCGTGCAGCGAGTAAAAATAGTCGGTCCTTGGTTGCAACACTCACTACCTAGTTCCAAACTGTCTTTGGAAGCAACTTTAGCACAATAACTGTTTGTCAGGAGCTTCATGAAATTAGTTTCGATGGCCGAGCAGCCGCACACAAGCCTAAGATCACCATGTGCAATGCCAAGCATCAGCTGGAATGGTGTAAAGCTCTCCGTCAATGGACTCTGGAACAGTGGAAAAGCATTCCATATGGCAGTCCGACAGACGAATCTGGGTTTGGCGGATATCAGGAGAATGCTACCTGCCCCAATGCATAGTGCCAACTGTAAAGTTTGGTGGAGGAGGAATAATGGTCTGGGGCTTTTTTTCATGTTTCAGGCTAGGCCCCTTAGTTCCAGTGAAGGGAAATCTTAACGCTACAGCATACAATTACATTCTATACAACTCTGTGCTTACAACTTTATGGCAACAGTTTGGGAAAGGCCCTTTCCTGTTTCAGCATGACAATGCCTCCGTGCACAAAGCGAGGTCCATACAGAAATGGTTTGTTGTGATCGGTGTGGAAGAACTTGACCGGCCTGCACAAAGCCTTGACCTAAACTCCATCGAACACCTTTGGGATGAATTGGAACACCGACTGCGAGCCAGGCCTAATCGCCCAACATCAGTGGCCAACCTCACTAATGCTCTTGTGGCTGAATGAAAGCAAGTCCCTGCAGCAATGTTCCAACATCTAGTGGAAAACCTTACCAGAAGAGATGAGGCTGTCTACTAACCCTAGCTCTAAACCTAACCCTAACCCTAACCTTACCCTAAACCAGGGGTGGGCAATTCCAGTCCTCGAGGGCCTGATTAGTGTCACAGTTTTGCCCCAGTCCCAGCTAACACACCTGACTCCAATAATCACCTAGTCATGATGTTCAGCTTAGAATGCAATTTGATTAATCAGCTGGGTTTGCTCGGGATGGAGAAAAAGTGTGACATCAATCAGGCCCTCGAGGACTGGAGTTGCCCACCCCTGCCCTAAACCATCTTCTAACCCTAAACTTAATCCTTACCCTAAACCTTATTCTAAACCTAACCCTAAACTTAATCCTTACCCTAAACCTTATTCTAAACCTAACCCTAACCTTAACCGTAACCTTAGCAAGCAGTTGCTTATCAACAGATATTGTTGCTAGTATGACCATCTGGAGAGTGTCTAAAGGTGGACTATCTGGACTATCCAAATAAAATGGGACACAAAATAATGAACCATTACAGAGAGAGGGAGAATTCCAAATCTGGATGTCTTTCTATGCCGAAGTAGGGTTAGGAATGAGGCTAGGGTTAGCGCTAGGGTTAAGAATGAGGCTAGGGTTAGGGCTAGGGTTAGGAATGAGGCTAGGGTTAGGAATGAGGCTAGGGTTAGGGCTAGGGTTAAGAATGAGGCTAGGGTTAGGGCTAGGGTTAGGAATGAGAATAGGGTTAGGGCTAGGGTTAGGAATGAGGCTAGGGTCGAGGCTAGGGCTAGGAATGAGGCTAGGGTTAGGAATGAGGCCAGGGTTAGGAATGAGGCTAGGGTTAGGGCTAGGGTTAGGAATGAGGCTAGGGTTAGGAATGAGGCTAGGGTTAGGGCTAGGGTTAGGAATGAGGCTAGGGTTAGGGCTAGGGTTAAGAATGAGGCTAGGGTTAGGGCTAGGGTTAGGAATGAGGCTAGGGTCGAGGCTAGGGTAAGGAATGAGGCTAGGGTTAGGAATGAGGCTAGGGTTAGGGCTAGGGTTAGGAATGAGGCTTGGGTTGAGGCTAGGGTTAGGAATGAGGCTAGGGTTAGGAATGAGGCTAGGGTTAGGGCTAGGGTTAGGAATGAGGCTAGGGTCGAGGCTAGGGCTAGGAATGAGGCTAGGGTTAGGAATGAGGCTAGGGTTAGGGCTAGGGTTAGGAATGAGGCTAGGGTTAAGGCTAGGGTTAGGATTGAGGCTAGGGCTAGGGCTAGGGTTAGGAATGAGGCTAGGGTTAGGGCTAGGGTTAGGAATGAGGCTAGGGTTAGGAATGAGGCTAGGGTTAGGAATGAGGCTAGGGTTAGGAATGAGGCTAGGGTTAGGAATGAGGCTAGGGTTAGGGCTAGGGTTAGGAATGAGGCTAGGGTTAGGAATGAGGCTAGGGTTAGGGCTAGGGTTAGGAATGAGGCTTGGGTTGAGGCTAGGGTTAGGAATGAGGCTAGGGTTAGGGCTAGGGTTAGGAATGAGGCTAGGGTTAGGAATGAGGCTAGGGTTAGGGCTAGGGTTAGGAATGAGGCTAGGGTCGAGGCTAGGGCTAGGAATGAGGCTAGGGTTAGGAATGAGGCTAGGGTTAGGGCTAGGGTTAGGAATGAGGCTAGGGTTAAGGCTAGGGTTAGGATTGAGGCTAGGGCTAGGGCTAGGGTTAGGAATGAGGCTAGGGTTAGGGCTAGGGTTAGGAATGAGGCTAGGGTTAGGAATGAGGCTAGGGTTAGGGCTAGGGTTAGGAATTAGGCTAGGGTTAGGAATGAGGCTAGGGTTAGGGCTAGGGTTAGGAATGAGGCTTGGGTTGAGGCTAGGGTTAGGAATGAGGCTAGGGATAGAGCTAGGGTTAGGAATGAGTCTAGGGTTAGGGCTAGGGTTAGGAATGAGGCTAGGGCTAGGGTTAGGAATGAGGCTAGGGTTAGGGCTAGGGTTAGGAATGAGGCTAGGGTTAGGAATGAGGCTAGGCTTAGGGCTATGGTTAGGAATGAGGCTAGGGATAGAGCTAGGGTTAGGAATGAGTCTAGGGTTAGGGTTGAGGCTATGTTTTGGAATGAGGGTAGGGTTAAGAATGAGGCTAGGGTTAGAGCTAGGGTTAGGGTTGAGGCTACGGTTAGGGTTGAGGGTAGGGTTAGGCTAGGATTGAGGCCAGGGCTAGGGTTACGGTTAGGGTTACGGTTAGGGTTGAAGCTAGGGGTAGGGCTAGGGCTGAGGCTAGGGGTAGGGCTAGGGTTGAGGCTAGGGCTAGGGTTAGGTTAGGGTTAGTGTTGAGGCGAGGGGTAGGGGTAGGTCTAGGGTTAGGGTTACTGTGATATTGTACTGTGTGTGCTTTCTCACTGCTCTCCTGTGTGTAGGTTATGTCTCTCTGTTTGAAGTTCCTGTCGTTGGACTAGCTATAAGCAGCTATTATCACAGTATGATTTTCCATGTGTTTTCCCCCAGACACGTTCTTTGCACTGTGTTTTCAGACAGCTAACAACTGAACCTGTAGGGTGAATCCCAAATGGAACCCTATCAGCAGCATCCCAAATGGAATCCCATCAGCAGCATCCCAAATGGAACCCTGTCAGCAGCATCCCAAATGGAATCCCATCAGCAGCATCCCAAATGGAACCCTTTCAGCAGCATCCCAAATGGAACCCTGTCAGCAGCATCCCAAATGGAACCCTGTCAGCAGCATCCCAAATGGAATCCCATCAGCAACATCCCAAATGGAACCCTGTCAGCAGCATCCCAAATGGAACCCCATCAGCAGCATCCCAAATGGAATCCCATCAGCAGCATCCCAAATGGAACCCTTTCAGCAGCATCCCAAATGGAACCCTGTCAGCAGCATCCCAAATGGAACCCTATCAGCAGCATCCCAAATGGAATCCCATCAGCAACATCCCAAATGGAATCCCATCAGCAGCATCCCAAATGGAACCCCATCAGCAGCATCCCAAATGGAATCCCATCAGCAGCATCCCAAATGGATCCCTGTCAGCAGCATCCCAAATGGAACCCCATCAGCAGCATCCCAAATGGAACCCCATCAGCAGCATCCCAAATGAACCCTGTCAGCAGCATCCCAAATGGAACCCCATCAGCAGCATCCCAAATGGAACCCTGTCAGCAGCATCCCAAATGGAATCCCATCAGCAGCATCCCAAATGGATCCCTGTCAGCAACATCCCAAATGGAACCCCATCAGCAGCATCCCAAATGGAATCCCATCAGCAGCATCCCAAATGGAACCCCGTCAGCAGCATCCCAAATGGAACCCCATCAGCAGCATCCCAAATGGAACCCCATCAGCAGCATCCCAAATGGAACCCCATCAGCAGCATCCCAAATGGAACCCCATCAGCAGCATCCCAAATGGAACCCCATCTGCAGCATCCCAAATGGAATCCCATCAGCAGCATCCCAAATGGAACCCTGTCAGCAGCATCCCAAATGGAACCCCATCAGCAGCATCCCAAATGGAACCCCATCAGCAGCATCCCAAATGGAATCCCATCAGCAGCATCCCAAATGGAACCCTGTCAGCAGCATCCCAAATGGAACCCCATCAGCAGCATCCCAAATGGAACCCCATCAGCAGCATCCCAAATGGAACCCCATCAGCAGCATCCCAAATGGAACCCCATCAGCAGCATCCCAAATGGAACCCTATCAGCAGCATCCCAAATGGAACCCCATCAGCAGCATCCCAAATGGAACCCCATCAGCAGCATCCCAAATGGAACCCCATCAGCAGCATCCCAAATGGAACCCCATCAGCAGCATCCCAAATGGAACCCTATCAGCAGCATCCCAAATGGAATCCCATCAGCAGCATCCCAAATGGAACCCCATCAGCAGCATCCCAAATGGAATCCCATCAGCAGCATCCCAAATGGAACCCTGTCAGCAGCATCCCAAATGGAACCCCATCAGCAGCATCCCAAATGGAACCCCATCAGCAGCATCCCAAATGGAACCCCATCAGCAGCATCCCAAATGGAACCCCATCAGCAGCATCCCAAATGGAATCCCATCAGCAGCATCCCAAATGGAACCCTATCAGCAGCATCCCAAATGGAACCCCATCAGCAGCAAGACAGGAACCTAGAAAGAAACCTAGAGAGGAACCAGGCTCTGAGGGGTGGCCAGTCCTCTTCTGATTGTGTCAGGTGGAGATTATAAGAGTACATGGCCATTTAGGCTAGATTGTTCTTCAAGATGTTCAAACCTTCATATATGACCAGCAGGGTCAAATAATAATCACAGTGGTTGAAGAGGGTGCAACAGGTCAGTACCTCAGAAGTAAATGTCAGTTGGCTTTACATAGCTGAGCATTCAGAGGTTGAGACAGCAGGTGTGATAGAGAGAGAGACAGTCGAAAACAGTAAGTACAGAACAAGGTAGCAAGTTCAGTGAACAGGTCAGGGCTCCATTGGCGCAGGCAGAACAGTTGAAACTGGAGCAGCAGCACGACCAGATGGTCTGGGGACCGCCAGAAGTCATCAAGCCAGGTAGTCCTGAGGCATGGTCCAAGGGCTCAGGTCCTCCCAGAGGGATAGAGAGAGAGAGAGGGAATTAGAGGGAGAATACTTAAATTCACACAGGACACCAGATAAAACAAGAGAATTACACCAGATATAACAGACTGACCCTAGCCCCCTGGCACATATACTATTGCAGAATAGATACTGGAGGCTAAGACCGGGGGGGACACTGTGGCCCCGTCCAATGATACCCCCGGACAGGGTCAACCAGTCAGGATATAACCCCAACCACTTTGCCACAGCACAGCCCCCATACCACTAGAGGGATATCAACAGACCACCAACCTACTACCCTGGGACAAGGCTGAGTACAGCCCACAAAGATCTCCTCCACCGCATGAGTCCGAGGGGGCGTAAAAGCGGACAGGAAGATCACGTCTGTGACTCAACCCACTCAAGTGACACACCCCTCCTAAGGACTGCATGAAAGAACACTAGTAAACCAGTGACTCAACCCCCGTAATAGGTCAGAAGCAAAGAATCCCAGTAGAGGGGAGCTGGTCAGGCAGAACAATTTAACTCTATAGAAGAAAGCCCTGCCTGTTAGCTTAAAAATTATAGGGACAATAAGGAGGCCTGCGTCTTGTGACTGTAGCGTACGTGTAGGTATGTACGGCAGGACCAAATCGGAGAGATAGGTAGGAGCAAGCCCATGTAACGCTTTATAGGTTAGCAGTAAAACCTTGAAATCAGCCCTAGCCTTAACAGGAAGACAGTGTAAAGAGGCTAGCACTAGAGTAAGATGATTAAATTGTAGTCAAGATTCTAGCAGCCATGTTTAGCACTAACTGAAGTTTATTTACTACTTTATCCAGGTAGCCGGAGAGTAGAGCTTTGCAGTAGTCTAATCTATAAATGACAAAAGTATGGATTTTTTTGCAACATTTTTTAACAAAAAGTTTCAGATTTCTGCAATGTTACGAAGATGGAAAAAAGCTGTCCTTGAAATGTTCTTGATATGTTTGTCAAAAGAGAGATCAGGGTCGAAGCTGAGGTTCTTCACAGTTTTATTTGAGACGACTGTACCACCATCAAGATTAATTGCCAGATCCAACAGCAGATCTCTTTGTTTCTTGGGACCGAGAAGTAGCATCTCTGTTTTGTCTGAGTTCAAAAGTAAAACATTTGCCGCCATCCACTTCCTTATGTCTGATACACAGGCTTCCAGGGAGGGCAACTTTGGGGCTTCACCATGTTTCATCGAAATGTACAGCTTTGTGTCGTCCACATAGCAGTGAAAGTTGACATTGTGTTTCCAAATGACATCACCAAGAGATAGAATATATAGTGAAAACAATAGTAGTTCTAAAACAGAACATTTAAGAACACCGAAATGTACAATTGATTTGTCAGAGGACAAACCATCCACAGAGACAAATGGATATCTTTCCGACAGATAAGATCTACACCAGGCAAGAACTTGTCCGTGTAGACCAATTTCGGTTTCCAATCTCTCCAAAAGAATGTGGTGATCGATGGTGTCAAAAGCAGCACTAAGGTCTAGGAGCACGAGGACAGGTGCAGAGCCTTGGTCTGATGCCTGCAGCATGGTCAAGCAAGTTAATGTTTTCAACAGTTTAGTAAACAACTACTAATTTAGAACCACAGAGTTACTGCAAGTCAGCACAAAGACAACAATGTCTATAATCTTAGATTAATACACTGAAAACAAACTTAAAAATACCGAAAATAATTTAGTCCAATCAATGTTACTAAATATCATGTGGCTGTCCATGGTACAGATTTCTGTCTGTGTGTTTGTGTGCGCGCACGCAAGTAAAACAACACATTTTGACTCACCCTACTTGTAGACTACTTGAATGCCATTGCCATCCTCCTCTCTTTCATGTTGACGGTATTTGTCTTTGTCATACAATACACTTTTAGTTGTTGTTGTCATAGGCTGCCTAGCTAAAATGCTTGCTAGCCTAATTTCCTCGCATTGGCAACAATGAACCAGCTAAGTTAGCAGGCGAGTTAATGTGAGTCTACTAGCCTACATCTAGGTTACATATTGATCTTCAATTGTCTCAGGCCAGTGGCACAGCATGTTCATTTATGGTTAGATCAGAATCGCTGTCATAATCAATTTTCCGACTTCAACAGACCAATAATCATTGGTCTGTACAGAGAATTAAGTCAAAACCACAAGTCCAAATCCTCATCTCCATCCATGGCTTAGGAAAGGGCTGATTTAGCAAGCTAACTGCTGTAGGACATCAACACAAGCAGACCAGAAACAGAGAAGTGTTTCTGAAAATGACATTTTGCTTGAGAAGTGATTTGATTGGTGTGAAGCCGAATCTCTTGGGGGACATTTTTTCTGCACCAGGACAACCCACAGTCGAGCTGAGCTCAAAGCTGGTTGGCTGATTCTTATTTTATTTTATTATTAAGGGAGATCAAATGCTTGCAGACATCAATCAATCAAATGCTACGGCAGCAACATGTTATACTCTTTTGGTCCAGACAGCATCAGATACATGGGCTTCACATACTGAGACAGAGGGGCGCTGTTTCCCAAGCTCGGATGCTTTCTCCGGTGAGATTCAGCCACTTGCGAAATGATGCGAATTGACGTAAACCTATTCCCTATATAGTTCTGGTCAAAAGTAGTGCACTATGTACTAGGAACTAGGGTGTAATTTGGGACGCAGGCATTATGTACAGTTGAAGTCGGAAGTTTATATACACTTAGGTTGGAGTCATTAAAACTCGTTTTACAACCACTCCACAAGTTTCTTGTTAACAAACTATAGTTTTGGCAAGTTGGTTAGGACATCTACTTTGTGTATGACACAAGTAATTTTTCCAACAATTGTTTACAGACAGATTATTTCCCTTATAATTCAGTGTATCACAATTCCAGTGGGTCAGAAGTTTACATTCACAAAGTTGAATGTGCCTTTAAACAGCTTGGAAAATTCCAGAAAATTACGTCATGGCTTTAGAAGCTTCTGATAGGCTAATTGACATCATTTGAGTCAATTGGAAGTGTACCTGTGGATGTATTTCAAGGCCTACCTTCAAACTCAGTGACTCTTTGCTTGACATCATGGGAAAATCAAAAGAAATCGGCCAAGACCTCAGGAAAAAAGATTTGACCTCCACTGGTTCGTCCTTGGGAACAATTACCAAACACCTGAAGGTACCACGTTCGTCTGTACAAACAATAGTACGCAAGTATTAACACCATGGGACCATGCCGTCGTCATACTGCTCAGGAAGGAGATGCATCCTGTCTCCTAGAGATGAACGTACTTTGGTGCGAAAAGTGCAAATGAACCCCAGAACAACAGCAAAGGACCTTGTGAAGATGCTGGAGGAAACAGGTACAAAAGTATCTATGTCCACAGTAAAACGAGTCCTATATTGACATAACCTGAAAGGCCGTTCAGCAAGGAAGAAGTCACTGCTCCAAAACCACCATAAAAAAGCCAGACTACTGTTTGCAACTACACATGGGGACAAAGATCGTACTTTTTGGAGAAATGTCCTTGGTCCAATGAAACTCAAATAGAACTGTTTGGCTATTATGACCATTGTTATGTTTGGAGGAAAAGGGGGAGGCTTGCAAGCCAAAGAACACCATCCCAACCGTGAAGCATGCGGGTGGCAGCATCATGTTGTGGGGGTGCTTTGCTGCAGGAGGGACTGGTGCACTTCACAAAATAGATGGCATCATGAGGTAGGACAATTATGTGGATATATTGAAGCAACATCTCAAGACATCAGTCAGAAAGTTAAAGCTTGGTCGCAAATGGGTCTTCCAAATGGACAATGACCCCAAGCATACTTCCAAGGTTGTGGCAAAATGGCTTAAGGACAACAAAGTCAAGGTATTGGAGTGGCCATCACAAAGCCCTGACCTCAATCCTACAGACAATTTGTGGGCAGGACTGAAAAAGCATGTGCGAGCAAGGAGGCCTACAAACCTGACTCAGTTACACCAGCACTGTCAGGAGGAATGGGCCAAAATTCACCCAACATATTATGGGAAGCTTGTGGAATGCTACCCAAATACTAATTGAGTGTATGTAAACTTCTGACCCACTGGGAATGTGATGAAAGAAATAAAAGCTAAAATAAATAATTCTCTCTACTATTATTCTGACATTTCACATTCTTAAAATAAAGTGGTGATCCTAACTGACCTAAGACTGGGAATATTTACCAGGATTAAATGTCAGGAATTGTGAAAAACTGAGTTTGCATGTATTTGGCTAAGGTGTATGTAAACTTCCGACTTCAACTGTATACTGAGATCATGTGACAGATCATGTGACACTTAGATTGCACACAGGTGGACTTTATTTAACTAATTATGTGACTTCTGAAGGTAATTGGTTGCACCAGATCTTATTTAGGGGCTTCATAGTAAAGGGGTGAATACATATGCACGTACCACTTATCCTTTTTTTATTGTTGAAAACATTTTTGAAAGAAGTAATATTTTTCATTTCACTTCAACACTTTGGACTATTTTGTGTATGTCCATTACATGAAATCCAAATAAAAACCTATTTAAATGACAGGTTGTAATGCAGCAAAATAGGAAATGTTACGTCCCACGAGCTCATTGTTATGTTTAATAAATGTATCATATAGTGTGTGTGTGGCAGGCAGTGTGTGTGTGGCAGGCTTACAATTATGGCAAAAAACAACATTTGATGGTGCGCTGACCCTGGTGCTAGAGGGGGTACTCAGGTTGAGGTTGAATGTTTGAAGGGGTACCGGACTATGAAAAGTTTGGGAACCACTGCTCTATCGTAATCGCTCCTCTTTCCCCCCAGCTGCCAAACTAACCCTGATTCAGATGGCCATCCTACCCATGCTAGATTACAGAGACGTAATTCATAGATCGGCAAGTAAGGGTGCTCTCGAGCAGCTAGATATTCTTTACCAGTCGGCCATCAGATTTGCCACCAATGCTCCTTATAGGACACATCACTGCACTCTATAGTCCTCTGTAAACTGGTCATCTCTATATACCCGTCACATTCTGTTAAAGGTCCCCAAAGCACATACATCCCTGGGTCGCTCCTCTTTTCAGTTCGCTGCAGCAAGCGACAGGAACAAGCAGCAACAAACACTCAAACTGGACAGTTTTATCTCAATCTCTTCATTCAAAGACTCAATCATGGACACTCTTACTGACAGTTGTGGCTGCTATTGTTGTCTCTAACTTCTTGCCCTTTGTGCTGTTGTCTGTGCCCAATAATGTTTTTACCATGTTTTGTGCTGCTACCATGTGTTGCAACCATATTGTTGCTATGTTGTGTTGCTACCATGCTGTGTTGTCATGTGTTGCTGCCATGCTATGTTGTTGTCTTATGTCTCTCTTTATGTAGTGTTGTGTTGACTCTCTTGTCGTGATGTGTGTTTTGTCCTATATTTATAATCTTTTAAAATGTTATATTTAATCCCAGCCCCTGTCCCCGCAGGAGTCCTTTTGCCTTTTGGCAGGCCACCATTGTCAATAATAATTTGTTCTTAACTAACTTGCCTAGTTAAATAAAGGTTAAATAAAATAAATGAATTAACAAAATCACAAAATGTCCTGTTGGGTTTCTACAAGTTACAAAGCCACAATGTTAGAATTGGCAAAATCATAAAAATTTATTAACTAACTTTTGCTTTTTGGTCTTAATTTAAGATTATGTATAAGGTATTGTAACGGCTTGTGCTCTCCTCATCCTCAGAGGAGGTGAGGAGAGAAGGATCCTCAGTCCAAAACGCAGCTTCAGGGAAATAAGCCATCTTTTATTTAACAACGATGATGGCAACACGAAAACAAATACAAAACACTTTCAAACTACAAAACAAGAAAACGACGTCGAACGAAACCTGAACATAAACTTACATAACTAAACATAAACTCACGTACAGGAAACAGACGACATCGAAACGAAACGAAACAAACAAACGCTACAGTCCAGTGTGGTACGAACAAACATACTGACACGGAAGACAATCACCCACCAACAAACAGTGAGAATGCCCTACCTAAATATGACTCTTAATTAGAGGCAAACGCAAACCACCTGCCTCTAATCAAGAGCCATACCAGGCAAACCAAAACCAACATAGAAACAGATAACATAGAATGCCCACCCAACCTCACGTCCTGACCAACTAACACACAAAAACTAACATAAATAGGTCAGGAACGTGACAGTACCCCCCCCCACAAGGTGCGAACTCCGGACGCACCAGCACAAAGTCTAGGGGAGGGTCTGGGTGGGCATCTAACCACGGTGGTGGCTCAGGCTCCGGGCGCGGTTCCCACCCCACCATAATCCATCCTAGCCTCCTCCCTCCAAGAATGTCCACCCTCTTTCTTCCCCCACAAAATCCTCCTAATAACATATCTAATAATGACAACACCGGGACAGAGAGATAAACCAAGACAGAGGGATAGATAAGACTATAGAGGTAGATAAAGATAGAGAGGGAGATCAGGATAGAGGGGCAACTCCGGACTGAAAGGCAGCTCCGGACAGAGAGACAGCTCTGGACTGATGGGCAGTTCTGGGTATCTAGCCTTTTCAGGCTGAAGGGCAGCTCATGGCTGACTGACGACTCTCGACGCTCATGGCAGGCTGACGGCTCTCGACGCTATTGGCAGGCTGACGGCTCTCGACGCTCATGGCAGGCTGACGGCTCTCGACGCTCATGGCAGGCTGACGGCTCTCGACGCTCATGGCAGGCTGACGGCTCTCGACGCTCATGGCGCTCTGACGGCTCTGGCTGCTCATGGCGCTCTGACGGCTCTGGCTGCTCATGGCGCTCTGACGGCTCTGGCTGCTCAT
Organism: Salvelinus fontinalis; assembly: GCF_029448725.1. Taxonomy (NCBI): domain Eukaryota; kingdom Metazoa; phylum Chordata; class Actinopteri; order Salmoniformes; family Salmonidae; genus Salvelinus; species Salvelinus fontinalis. The sequence goes on from NC_074693.1 coordinate 9,547,122, forward strand.
GGCGCTCTGACGGCTCTGGCTGCTCATGGCGCTCTGACGGCTCTGGCTGCTCATGGCTCGCTGGCGGCTCTGGCAGATCCTGTCTGGTTTGCGGCTCTGGCAGATCCTGTCTGGTTGGCGGCTCTGGCAGATCCTGTCTGGTTGGCGGCTCTGGCAGATCCTGTCTGGTTGGCGGCTCTGGCAGATCCTGTCTGGTTGGCGGCTCTGGCAGATCCTGTCTGGCTGACGGCTCTAGCGGCTCCTGTCTGGCTGACGGCTCTAGCGGCTCCTGTCTGGCTGACGGCTCTGTAGGCTCATGGCAGACGGGCGGCTTTGCAGGCTCATGGCAGACGGGCGGCTTTGCAGGCTCCTGGCAGACGGATGACTCAGATGGCGCTGGGGAGACGGATGGCTCAGATGGCGCTGGGGAGACGGATGGCTCAGATGGCGCTGGGGAGACGGATGGCTCAGATGGCGCTGGTGAGACGGATGGCTCAGATGGCGCTGGTGAGATGGATGGCTCTGGCCGGATACGGCGCACTGTAGACCTGGTGCGTGGTGCCGGAACTGGAGGCACCGGGCTAAGGATAAGCACCTTCCTACTAGTGCGGGGAGCAGGAACAGGGCACACTGTATTCTCAAAGCCTACTCTATCCCTGATGCGTGGTACCGGCACTGGTGACACCGGGCTGAGGACAAGCACATCAGGATTAGTAGGGGGAGAAGATACAGTGTGTTTAGGGCTCTGGAGACGCACTGGTAGCTTAGTGCGTGGTGCCGGAACTGGAGGCACCGGGCTAGATACACGCACTACAGGGAGAGTGCGTGGAGGAGGAACAGGGCTCAGGATACGCACTGGTAGCCTAGTGCATAGTGTAGACACTGTAGGTACTAGGCTGGGGCGGGGAGGTAGTGCCGGAAATACCGGACCGTGGAGGCGTACTGGCACTCTTGAGCATTGAGCTTGCCCAACCTTACCTGGTTGAATACTCCCGGTTGCCCGACCAGTGCGGGGAGGTGGAATAACCCGCACCGGGCTATGTAGGCGAACCGGGGAAACCATGCGTAAGGCAGGTGCCATGTATGCCGGCCCGAGGAGACGCACTGGAGACCAGACGCGTTGAGCCGGCCTCATGACACCTGGCTCAATACTCAATCTAGCCCTACCAGTGCGGGGAGGTGGAATAACCCGCACTGGGCTATGCACTCGTACAGGAGACACCGTGCGCTCTACTGCGTAACACGGCGCCTGCCCGTACTCCCGCTCTCCACGGTAAGCCTGGGAAGTGGGCGCAGGTCTCCTACCTGCCCTTGGCCCACTACCTCCTAGCCCCCCCCTCAAGAAATTTTTGGGAATTACTTACGGGCTTTTTGGGCTTCCGTGCCAGACGCGTTCCCTCATAGCTCCGGTTCCTCTCTCCGGTAGCCTCCGCTCTCCTCAGTGCCTCCAGCTGTTCCCGTGGGAGGCGATCTCTACCAGCTAGGATCTCCTCCCATGTGTAGACACCTTTTCCATCCAATAAATCCTCCCATGTCCATTGCTCCTTCTTCTGTCCCTTACTCCGTTTATTTTTCCCTGGCCGCTTGGTCTTAGCGTGGTGGGTGATTCTGTAACGGCTTGTGCTCTCCTCATCCTCAGAGGAGGTGAGGAGAGAAGGATCCTCAGACCAAAACGCAGCTTCAGGGAAATAAGCCATCTTTTATTTAACAACGATGATGGCAACACGAAAACAAATACAAAACACTTTCAAACTAAAAAACAAGAAAACGACGTCGAACGAAACCTGAACATAAACTTACATAACTAAACATAAACTCACGTACAGGAAACAGACGACATCGAAACGAAACGAAACAAACAAACGCTACAGTCCAGTGTGGTACGAACAAACATACTGACACGGAAGACAATCACCCACCAACAAACAGTGAGAATGCCCTACCTAAATATGACTCTTAATTAGAGGCAAACGCAAACCACCTGCCTCTAATCAAGAGCCATACCAGGCAAACCAAAACCAACATAGAAACAGATAACATAGAATGCCCACCCAACCTCACGTCCTGACCAACTAACACACAAAAACTAACATAAATAGGTCAGGAACGTGACAGGTATAGTATGAGTGTAACAGCGTTCCTCTCTCTCTTCATAAGAAGAGGTGGAGTAGTGATCAAGCCAAGGCGCAGCGGGTTGTGAATACATGATGATTTATTAAATAAACAAAACAGACAAAGACGAAAACGAACTATACTTGATATAACTAACAAAATAACAAAACGATGTAGACAGACCTGAACAAACGAACTTACAAATACACGAAGCACGCTGACACAGGAACAGACTACATAAACGCACGAACAAACCGAAACATTCCCGTATGGTGTAACATCGACACAGACACAGGAGACAATCACCCACAAACAAACAGTGAGAACACCCTACCTAAATATGACTCTTAATTAGAGGAGAACGCAAAACACCTGCCTCTAATTAAGAGCCATACCAGGCAACCAAAACCACATTGAAACAGATAACATAGACTGCCCACCCAAAACACATGCCCTGACCTAAACAATATACAAAAACAACATAAAACAGGTCAGGACCGTTACAGAACCCCCCCCTCAAGGTGCGAACGCCGGGCGCACCAGCACAAAGTCCAGGGGAGGGTCTGGGTGGGCAGTTGACCACGGTGGTGGCTCCGGCTCTGGGCGCTGTCCCCACACCACCATAGTCACTCCCCGTTTCTGTCTTCCCCTCCCATTGACCACCCTAAAACTCACATCCCCTAAATAAACGGCCAGCACCAGGAGAAGGGGCAGCACCGGGACAAGGGGCAGCACCGGGACAAGGGGCAGCACCGGGACAAGGGGCAGCACTGGGACAAGGGGCAGCACCGGGACAAGGGGCAGCACCGGGACAAGGGGCAGCACCGGGACAAGGGGCAGCACCGGGACAAGGGGCAACACCGGGACAAGGGGCAACACCGGGACAAGGGGCAACACCGGGACAAGGGGCAACACCGGGACAAGGGGCAACACCGGGACAAGGGGCAACACCGGGACAAGGGGCAGGTCCCGGCTGATATACTCTGGCAGATCCCGGCTGTGGGACTCTGGCAGGTCTATGCAGGCTGACGGCTCTCGACGCTCATGGCAGGCTGACGGCTCTCGACGCTCATGGCAGGCTGACGGCTCTCGACGCTCATGGCAGGCTGACGGCTCTCGACGCTCATGGCAGGCTGACGGCTCTCGACGCTCATGGCAGGCTGACGGCTCTCGACGCTCATGGCAGGCTGACGGCTCTCGACGCTCATGGCAGGCTGACGGCTCTCGACGCTCATGGCAGGCTGACGGCTCTCGACGCTCATGGCAGGCTGGCGGCTCTGGCAGATCCTGTCTGGTTGGCGGCTCTGGCAGATCCTGTCTGGTTGGCGGCTCTGGCAGATCCTGTCTGGTTGGCGGCTCTGGCAGATCCTGTCTGGTTGGCGGCTCTGGCAGATCCTGTCTGGTTGGCGGCTCTGGCAGATCCTGTCTGGCGGGCGGCTCTGGCAGATCCTGTCTGGCGGGCGGCTCTAGCGGCTCCTGTCTGGCGGGCGGCTCTAGCGGCTCCTGTCTGGCGGGCGGCTCTGTAGGCACATGGCAGACGGGCGGCTTTGCAGGCTCATGGCAGACGGGCGGCTTTGCAGGCTCATGGCAGACGGATGGCTCAGATGGCGCTGGGGAGACGGATGGCTCAGATGGCGCTGGGGAGACGGATGGCTCAGATGGCGCTGGGGAGACGGATGGCTCAGATGGCGCTGGGGAGACGGATGGCTCTGGCCGGATACGGCGCACTGTGACCTGGTGCGTGGTGCCGGAACTGGAGGCACCGGGCTAAGGATAAGCACCTTCCTACTAGTGCGGGGAGCAGGGACAGGGCACACTGTATTCTCAAAGCCCACTCTATACCTGATGCGAGGTACCGGCACTGGTGACACCGGGCTGAGGACAAGCACATCAGGATTAGTAGGGGGAGAAGATACAGTGTGTTCAGGGCTCTGGAGACGCACAGGAGGCTTTGTGCGTGGTGCCGGAACTGGAGGCACCGAACTGGATACACGCACTACAGAGAGAGTGCGTGGAGGAGGAACTGGGCTCAGGAGACGCACTGGTAGCCTAGTGCGTAGTGTAGGCACTGTAGGTACTAGGCTGGGGCGGGGAGGTGGTGCCGGAAATACCGGACCGTGGAGGCGTACTGGCACTCTTGAGCATTGAGCCTGCCCAACCTTACCTGGTTGAATGCTCCCGGTCGCCCGACCAGTACGGGGAGGTGGAATAACCCGCACCAGCCTATGTAGGCGAACCGGGGAAACCATGCGTAAGGCCGGTGCCATGTATGCCGGCCCGAGGAGACGCACTGGAGACCAGACGCATTGAGCCGGCCTCATGACACCTGGCTCAATACCCAATCTAGCCCTACCAGTGCGGGGAGGTGGAATAACCCGCACTGGACTATGCACTCGTACAGGAGACACCGTGCGCTCTACTGCGTAACACGGCGCCTGCCCGTACTCCCGCTCTCCACGGTAAGCCTGGGAAGTGGGCGCAGGTCTCCTACCTGCCCTTGGCCCACTACCTCAGCCCCCCCCCCCAAGAAATTTTTGGGAATTACTTACGGGCTTTTTGGGCTTCCGTGCCAGACGCGTTCCCTCATAGCTCCGGTTCCTCTCTCCGGTAGCCTCTGCTCTCCTCAGTGCCTCCAGCTGTTCCCATGGGAGGCGATCCCTACCAGCCAGGATCTCCTCCCATGTGTAGCAACCCTTTCCGTCCAATATATCGTCCCATGTCCATTGCTCCTTCTTTTCCTGTCCCTTACTCCAATTACTCCGCTGCTTGGCTCTGGAATGGTGGGTGATTCTGTAACGGCGTTCCTCTCTCTCTTCATAAGAAGAGGTGGAGTAGTGATCAAGCCAAGGCGCAGCGGGTTGTGAATACATGATGATTTATTAAATAAACAAAACAGACAAAGACGAAAACGAACTATACTTGATATAACTAACAAAATAACAAAACGATGTAGACAGACCTGAACAAACAAACTTACAAATACACGAAGCACGCTGACACAGGAACAGACTACATAAACGCACGAACAAACCGAAACATTCCCGTATGGTGTAACATCGACACAGGAGACAATCACCCACAAACAAACAGTGAGAACACCCTACCTAAATATGACTCTTAATTAGAGGAGAACGCAAAACACCTGCCTCTAATTAAGAGCCATACCAGGCAACCAAAACCAACATAGAAACAGATAACATAGACTGCCCACCCAAAACACATGCCCTGACCTAAACAATATACAAAAACAACATAAAACAGGTCAGGACCGTTACAATGAGTGTGCTTAGGTTAGACTTAGGTTTAAAATCTGATTGTAGAAATAGGGGGGATGTATGACTTTGTCAGCAGGAACATGGAGCACGTAAACATTGCAATATACCATTTCAATAGCTAATACTACACTAATTTAAAAAGTGGAGAAGCCCTATGCACCATACAACAGTCTACTCCTGGAATAACTCCATGTCAAAGAGGCTAATTAGAGGGTTAAGCAGCAGACCCAGGGCCAGTAGGGGGTCAGGGGTGAGGGCTCTCTCTCTCAAGCCCTATGCACCAGTCTCCTATCCAGAGTGAATACATTTTTATTCATATACACTACTGTTCAAAAGTTTGGGGTCACTTTGAAATGTCCTTGTTTTTGAAAGAAAATAACATTTTCTATCCATTAAAATAACATCAAATTGATCAGAAATACAGTGTAGACATTGTTAATGTTGTAAATGACTATTGTAGCTGAAAACGGCAGATTTTTTATGGAATATCTACATAGGCGTAGAGCCTCAATATCAGCAACCATCACTCCTGTGTTCCAATGGCACGTTGTGTTAGCTAATCCAAGTTTATCATTTTAAAAGGCTAATTGATCATTAGAAAACCCTTTTGCAATTATGTTAGCACAGCTGAAAACTGTTTTACTGATTAAAGAAGCAATAAAGCTGGCCTTCTTTAGACTGGTTGAGTATCTGGAGCATCAGCATTTGTGGGTTCGATTACAGGCTCAAAATGGCCAGAAACAAAGACCTTTCTTCTAAAACTCGTCAGTCTACTCTTGTTTTAAGAAATGAAGGCTATTCCATGCGAGAAATTGCCAAGAAACTGAAGATCTCGTACAAGGCTGTGTACTACTCCCTTCACAGAAGAGCGCAAACTGGCTCTAACCAGAATTCAAAGAGGAGTGGGAGGCCCCAGTGCACAACTTAGCAAGAGGACTAGTACATTTGAGTGTTTAGTTTGAGAAACAGACACCTCACAAGTTCTCAACTGGCAGCTTCATTATATAGTACCCGCAAAACACCAGTCTCAGTGTCAACAGTGAAGAGACGACTCCGGGATGCTGGCCTTCTAGGCAGAGTTGCAAAGAAAAAGCCATATGTCAGACTGGCCAATAAAAAGAAAAGATAAAGATGGGCAAAAGAACACAGACACTGGACAGAGGAACTCTGCCTAGAAGGCCAGCATCCCAGAGTCGCCTCTTCACTGTTGACGTTGAGACTGGTGTTTTGCGTGTACTAATTAATGAAGCTGCCAGTTGAGGACTTGTGAGATGTTTTCTTCAACTAGACATTCAAATGTACTTGTCCTCTTGCTCAGCTGTGCAAAGCTGTCATCAAGGCAAAGGGTGGCTATTTGAAGAATCTCAAATATATTTTGATTTGTTGAACACTTTTTTGGTTACTACATAATTCCAAATGTGTTATTTCTACAATGTAAAAAATAGTCAAAATAAAGAAAAATCCTTGAATGAGAAGGTATTCTAAAACTTTTGACCGGTAGTGTATTTCATTAATATTTTATCTGATAGAACTGAGTGAAGCCGTGATATTGATTAGGTGAGTTAGTAGATGGGGAAGGTACAGGTGTTAACAAAGTGAGTTAGTTGTAACGTGTGCACTGGGAGTCGGGAAGCAAGTTCAGGGAGTGTATCATTTAATAAATAAATGAGAACATAATACAAAACAAGAAGTATACGTGACAGTACCCCCTCCCTAGCGCGTGACTCCAGCCGCAGGACGCCGAGGCAGAGGCGTAGGAGCCCAAGAGCTAGCTGTTTAAAGGCACAGTCAACTTTGTGAATGTAAACTTCTGACCCACTGGAATTGTGATAAACTAAATTATAAGTGAGATAATCTGTCTGTAAACAATTGTTGTAAAAATTACTTGTGTCATGGACAAAGTAGATGTTCTAACCAACTTGCCAAAACTATAGTTTGTTAACAAGAAACTTGTGGAGTGGTTGTAAAACGAGTTTTAATGACTCCAACCTAAGTGTATGTAAACTTCCGACTTCAACTGTACATAATGCCTGCGTCCCAAATTACACCCTAGTTCCTAGTACATAGTGCACTACTTTTGACCAGAACTATATAGGGAATAGGTTTACGTCAATTCGCATCATTTCGCAAGTGGCTGAATCTCACCGGAGAAAGCAAGGTGAGGGAAACAGCGCCCCTCTGTCTCAGTATGTGAAGCCTATGTATCTGATGCTGAATTATAAGTGAAATAATCTGTCTGTTGGACAAATGACTTGTGCCATGCTTAAGGTAGATGTCCTAACCGACTTGCCAAAACTATAGTTTGTTAACAAGAAATTTGTGGAGTGGTTGAAAAATCGAGTTTTAATGACTTC
>NC_074693.1:9559841-9609082 GCF_029448725.1 Salvelinus fontinalis
AACACTGTCTGAGACTCCAGTGTAACAGAGACATCCCTGACTCTATCAACACTGTCTGAGACTCCAGTGTAACAAAGACATCCCTGACTCGATCAACACTGTCTGAGACTCCAGTGTAACAGAGACATCCCTGACTCTATCAACACTGTCTGAGACTCCAGTGTAACAGAGATATCCCTGACTCTATCAACACTGTCTGAGACTGCAGTGTAACAGAGACATCCCTGACTCTATCAACACTGTCTGAGACTCCAGTGTAACAAAGACATCCCTGACTCGATCAACACTGTCTGAGACTCCAGTGTAACAGAGACATCCCTGACTCTATCAACACTGTCTGAGACTGCAGTGTAACAGAGACATCCCTGACTCTATCAACACTGTCTGAGACTCCAGTGTAACAGAGACATCCCTGACTCTATCAACACAGTCTGAGACTCCAGTGTAACAGAGACATCCCTGACTCTATCAACACTGTCTGGGACTCCAGTGTAACAGAGACATCCCTGACTCTATCAACACTGTCTGAGACTCCAGTGTAACAGAGACATCCCTGACTCTATCAACACTGTCTGAGACTCCAGTGTAACAGAGACATCCCTGACTCTATCAACACTGCCTGAGACTCCAGTGTAACAGAGACAAATAACCTTTGATTTGATTTGAGTTGATCCCTGACCTTATCAACAACACACCTTTGGTTATCAAAAAGAATCTTGCCAAAATATTTGTTCCAATCTCTTCTGTTCTAATTATTTTGATTCATATTGATTGATTATCAATGCAATGCATCAGGTGTTTCCTTGTGTTTGCTGCCATGGTTACAGTCATGGTTACAATCATGGTTACAGTCGGCAAATGCTTTATGGCTATAATTTTGCTGTAGTGTTTTTATTATCAAAACCAAGCTTCTGTTTACCATCCTGACTCACTCTTGTCAGTAGGCTAACCTTAAGCTTCTGTTTACCATCCTGACTCACTCTTGCCAGTAGGCTAACCTTAAGCTTCTGTTTACCATCCTGACTCACTCTTGCCAGTAGGCTAACCTTAAGCTCCTGTTTACCATCCTGACTCACTCTTGCCAGTAGGCTAACCTTAAGCTTCTGTTTACCATCCTGACTCACTCTTGTCAGTAGGGTAACCTTAAGCTTCTGTTTACCATCCTGACTCACTCTTGCCAGTAGGCTAACCTTAAGCCCCCTGTTTACCATCCTGACTCACTCTTGCCAGTAGGCTAACCTTAAGCTCCTGTTTACCATCCTGACTCACTCTTGCCAGTAGGCTAACCTTAAGCCCCCTGTTTACCATCCTGACTCACTCTTGTCAGTAGGCTAACCTTAAGCTTCTGTTTACCATCCTGACTCACTCTTGCCAGTAGGCTAACCTTAAGCTTCTGTTTACCATCCTGACTCACTCTTGCCAGTAGGCTACAGCCGTTAACAGGCCCATATGCAGGCAGGCTAGGGACGTAGGCAGCTATAAATTGTGTGTGTGTGTTGAGAGATGTTATCTGTGGTGTGTGTGTGTGTGTGTGTGTGTGTGTGTGTGTGTGTGTGTGTGTGTGTGTGTGTGTGTGTGTGTGTGTGTGTGTGTGTGTGTGTGTGTGTGTGTGTGTGTGTGTGTGTGTGTGTGTGTGTGTGTGTGTGTGTGTGTGTGTGTGTGTGTAAGCAAAGCAACATGGTTACCACAGGGAGGAGCCTCTGTTTACTGGGTAAACAACATATTACTTCCGAAGGAGAAGGAAATGAAATGAACAAGTAAATAAAACAGGTGTAATCTATTTGAAAGGAGATAACAACTGACCACTAACGAGACAGAGGAAACCCGGTCCCTGGTGCTACATTCCACCATTCTGAGAACACCATTGTGATGTCATCAGAGGGAGTCCTGAGGTTCTGTAAGCTGTCACACACACAGTCATGCCCAGGCAGAACACCTAGCAAGCTGTCAACACCCTACCTATTGCACCGCTACAGAACAGAATGTGATGTTCCAGAGACAACCACAATCACAGACAATCACTTTGTAGTCAGGTCTTGGATGTAGAATAAGCTTGATGGTTGAGACTGCTCGTATGAAAACTGTTAAGTTGCACAATGGAAGATTTGCCTCCAATGATGGTCTGGACCCATAAAGGGTCACCTAAATATCCAGAAAAATCATTGTGGAATTAAGAAAATGTTTGATCTTCTGATGGATAGTGACAAATGCGATATGTGTTCGCATGCATTTCATCCAGCTCTCTGTCTGTCTGTCTGTCTGTCTGTCTGTCTGTCTGTCTGTCTGTCTGTCTGTCTGTCTGTCGGTCTGTCGGTCTGTCTGTCGGTCTGTCGGTCTGTCTGTCTCTGTCTATCTGTCTGTCCAGGCCCTGACCACATTGACCAGCTGTGACTGACAATGTTTATTTGGTTGGAAGGGTCACTCAGGTCCAGCGGGACAGCTCTGTCTCTGCCACATCCTCTCATCTTCTCTATATTAATACATAATAAAGCATAGACAGCAGCTGTGTTGTACTGTCCACCCTGACAGTAGGGAGTGTAGGTTATGATGACAGGAACATTAACACAGTTGTCACCATGGGAGGTGTCAGAGAGGCCGACTGGAGAGCCCTGTCTTCATACTGTAACTTATTACTGGCCATGAGTAGTGTGTTCCTTCCTTCTCTCTCCAACTCAACACACTCCTACTTCCCTCTCGATTTCCCTGGCTGCCAGGCAAGCAGTTACTCTGACCCTGGAAGACGATGACAGAGCTATAGCTTGAAAGTAGAACGCAGATCTAAGAATTTAAACTTAGAAATAACAACTTAGAATTTAGAAGTTAGAACTAAGAACTCTTCCCTCACGTTTTACCCCAGGACTTCCTCACGGGTCTGTGAAAGACAGCATCTTGTGTATCTGTCTTGACACTGGAAGCATCACCTCAGAGCCAAGCATGTGAATATGGTTAATATGTCTCAGGGATTCCCCCTCCGCCCGACACACATACACATACACACACACACACACACACACACACACACACACACACACACACACACACACACACACACACACACACACACACACACACACACACACACACACACACACAGATACACACACACACACGCACACACACACGCACACGCACACGCACACACTCACACACACACACACACACACACACACACACACACACACACACACACACACACACACACACACACACACACACACACACACACACACACACACACACACACACACGCACACACACACACACACACACACATGCAAGCACACCTGCACACACCTGCACACACACACACACATGCCTTCCCCCCTCCTCCGCAAACCACACACACACACAGACACACACACACACAGACACACACACACGGGCCTCCCTCCCGCCTGCCTGGTCGGAGACATTTAGGATTTGAAAGGCAGCATTGTCTTAAGGGTCAGGAGGGTCTGTGGAATGGAGATATACAGCCCTGACATTCCCCAGTGTCTGACGAACAGCCTGAACAACCAACTCCTATTACCCAGAGAATAGAGACTGATACAGCCTGAACTACCAACTCCTGTTACCCAGAAAATAGAGACTGATACAACCTGAACTACCAACTCCTATTACCCAGAGAATAGAGACTGATACAGCCTGAATTACCAACTCCTATTACCCAGAGAACAGACACTGATACAGCCTGAACTACCAACTCCTATTACCCAGATAATAGAGTCTGATACAGCCTGAACTACAAACTCCTATTACCCAGAGAACAGAGACTGATACAGCCTGAACTACCAACTCCTATTACCCAGAGAACAGAGACTGATACAACCTGAACTACCAACTCCTATTACCCAGAGAATAGAGACTGATACAGCCGGAACTACCAACTCCTATTACCCAGATAATATAGTCTGATACAGCCTGAACTACCAACTCCTATTACCCAGAGAATAGAGATTGATACAGCCTGAACTACCAACTCCTATTACCCAGAGAACAGAGACTGACACAACCTGAACTACCAACTCCTATTTCCCAGAGAATAGAGACTGATACAGCCTGAACTACCAACTCCTATTACCCAGAGAATAGAGTCTGATACAGCCTGAACAACCAACATCTATTACCCAGAGAACAGAGACTGATACAACCTGAACTACAAACTCCTATTACCCAGAGAATAGAGTCTGATACATCCTGAACTACCAACTCCTATTACCCAGAGAACAGAGACTGAAACAGCCTGAACTACAAACTCCTATTACCCTGATAATAGAGTCTGATACAGCCTGAACTACCAACTCCTATTACCCAGAGAACAGAGACTGATACAGCCTGAACTACCAACTCCTATTACCCAGAGAACAGAGACTGATACAACCTGAACTACCAACTCCTATTACCCAGAGAACAGAGACTGATACAACCTGAACTACCAACTCCTATTTCCCAGAGAATAGAGACTGATACGGCCTGAACTACCAACTCCTATTACCCAGAGAACAGAGACTGATACAGCCTGAACAACCAACTCCTATTACCCAGAGAACAGAGACTGATACAGCTTGAACTACCAACTCCTATTACCCAGAGAATAGAGACTGATACAGCCTGAACTACCAACTCCTATTACCCAGAGAACAGAGACTGATACAGCCTGAACTACCAACTCCTATTACCCAGATAATAGAGACTAATACAGCCTGAACTACCAACTCCTATTACCCAGAGAACAGAGACTGATACAGCCTGAACTACCAACTCCTATTACCCAGAGAATAGAGACCAATAAAGCCTGAACTACCAAATCCTATTACCCAGAGAACAGAGGCTGATACAGCCTGAACTACCAACTCCTATTACCCAGATAATAGAGTCTGATACAGCCTGAACTACCAACTCCTATTACCCCGAGAATAGAGACTGATACAGCCTGAGCTACCAACTCCTATTACCCAGAGAATAGAAACTGATACAGCCGGAACTACCAACTCCTATTACCCAGAGAACAGAGACTGATACAGCCTGAACTACCAACTCCTATTACCCAGAGAATAGAGACTGATACAGTCTGAACTAACAACTCCTATTACCCAGAGTATAGAGACTGATACAGCCTGAACTGCCAACTCCTATTACCCAGAAAACAGAGATTGATACAACCTGAACTACCAACTCCTATTACCCAGAGAATAGAGACTATTACAGCCTGAACTACCAACTCCTATTACCCAGAGAACAGAGACTGATACAGCCGAAACTACCAACTCCTATTACCCAGAGAATAGAGACTGATACAGCCTGAACTACCAACTCCTATTACCCAGAGAATAGAGACTGATACAGCCTGAACAACCAACTCCTATTACCCAGAGAACAGAGACTGATATAGCTTGAACTACCAACTCCTATTACCCAGAGAATAGAGACTGATACAGCCTGAATTACCAACTCCTATTACCCAGAGAACAGACACTGATACAGCCTGAACTACCAACTCCTATTGCCCAGATAATAGAGTCTGATACAGCCTGAACAACCAAGATCTATTACCCAGAGAACAGAGAATGAAACAGCCTGAACTACCAACTCCTATTACCCAGAGAACAGAGACTGATACAGCCTGAACTACCAACTCCTATTACCCAGAGAATAGAGACTGACACAGCCTGATCTACCAACTCCTATTACCCAGAGATTAGAGACTGATACAGCCTGAACTACCAACTCCTATTACCCAGAGAATAGAGTCTAATATAGCCTGAACTACCAACTCCTATTACCCAGAGAATAGAGACTGATACAGCCTGAACAACCAACTCATATTACCCAGAGAATAGAGACTGATACAGCCTGAACTACCAACTCCTATTACCCAGAGAATAGAGTCTGATACAGCCTGAACAACCAAGATCTATTACCCAGAGAACAGAGAATGAAAAAGCCTGAACTACCAACTCCTATTACCCAGAGAACAGAGACTGATACAGCCTGAACTACCAACTCCTATTACCCAGAGAATAAAGACTGACACAGCCTGATCTACCAACTCCTATTACCCAGAGATTAGAGACTGATACAGCCTGAACTACCAACTCCTATTACCCAGAGAATAGAGTCTAATATAGCCTGAACTACCAACTCCTATTACCCAGAGAATAGATACTGATACAGCCTGAACAACCAACTCATATTACCCAGAGAATAGAGACTGATACAGCCTGAACTACCAACTCCTATTACCCAGAGAATAGAGACTGATACAGCCTGAACTACCAACTCCTATTACCCAGAGCCAGAGAGGGGGTTGTTAGAAACAGTCTGGACAGGACCCAGAGAGGGGGTTGTTAGATACAAACTGGACAGGCCCCAGAGAGGGGGTTGTTAGATAGAGACTGGACAGGCTAGTCCCCAGAGAGGGGGTTGTTAGATACAGACTGGACATGCCCCAGAGAGGGGGTTGTTAGATACAAACTGGACAGGCCCCAGAGAGGGGGTTGTTAGATACAGACTGGACAGGCTAGTCCCCAGAGAGGGGGTTGTTAGATAGAGACTGGACAGGCTAGTCCCCAGAGAGGGGGTTGTTAGATACAGACTGGACAGGCTGGTCCTCAGAGAGGGGGTTGTTAGATACAGACTGGACAGGCCCCAGAGAGGGGGTTGTTAGATACACACTGGACAGGCTAGTCCCCAGAGAGGGGGTTGTTAGATACAGACTGGACAGGCTAGTCCCCAGAGAGGGGGTTGTTAGATACAGTCTGGACAGGCCCCAGAGAGGGGGTTGTTAGATACAGTCTGGACAGTTCCCAGAGAGGGGTTTTTTAGATACAGACTGGAAAGGCCCCAGAGAGGGGGTTGTTAGATACAGACTGGACAGACTAGTCCCCAGAGAGGGGGTTGTTAGATACAGAATGGACAGACTAGTCCCCAGAGAGGGGGTTGTTAGATACAGACTGGACAGGCCCCAGAGAGGGGGTTGTTAGATACAGACTGGACAGACTAGTCCCCAGAGAGGGGGTTGTTAGATACAGTCTGGAGAGGCCCCAGAGAGGAGGTTGTTAGATACAGACTGGACAGGCTAGTCCCCAGAGAGGGGGTTGTTAGATACAGACTGGACAGGCTAGGCCCCAGAGAGGGGGTTGTTAGATACAGACTGGACAGGCTAGTCCCCAGAGAGGGAGTTGTTAGATACAGACTGGACAGGCTAGTCCCCAGAGAGGGGGTTGTTAGATACAGACTGGACAGGCTAGTCCCCAGCAAGGGGGTTGTTAGATACAGTCTGGACAGGCTAGTCCCCAGAGAGGGGGTTGTTAGATACAAACTGGACAGGCACCAGAGAGGGTAATGTTAGATACAGACTGGACAGGCCACAGAGAGGGGGTTGTTAGATACAGTCTGGACAGGCTAGTCCCCAGAGAGGGGGTTGTTAGATACAAACTGGACAGGCCCCAGAGAGGGGGTTGTTAGATACAGACTGGACAGGCCTCAGAGAGGGGGTTGTTAGATACAGACTGGACATGCTAGTCCCCAGAGAGGGGGTTGTTAGATACAGACTGGACAGGCTAGTCCCCAGAGATGGGGTTGTTAGATACAGACTGGACAGGCTAGTCCCCAGAGAGGGGGTTGTTAGATACAGACTGGACAGGCTAGTCCCCAGAGAGGGGGTTGTTAGATACAGACTGGACAGGCTAGTCCCCAGAGAGGGGGTTGTTAGATACAGACTGGACAGGCTAGTCCCCAGAGAGGGGGTTGTTAGATACAGACTGGACAGGCTAGTCCCCAGAGAGGGGGTTGTTAGATACAGACTGGACAGGCTAGTCCCCATAGAGGGGGTTGTTAGGTACAGACTGGACAGGCTAGTCCCCAGAGAGGGGGTTGGTAGATACAGTCAGGACAGGCCCCAGAGAGGGGGTTGTTAGATACAGTCTGGACAGGCCCCAGAGAGGGATTTTTTAGATACAGACTGGACAGGCTAGGCCCCAGAGAGGGGGTTGTTAGATACAGACTGGACAGGCTAGTCCCCAGAGAGGGGGTTGTTAGATACAGACTGGACAGGCCCCAGAGAGAGGGTTGTTAGATACAGACTGGACAGGCCCCAGAGAGAGGGGTTGTTAGATACAGACTGGACAGGCTAGTCCCCAGAGAGGGGGTTGTTAGATACAGTCTGGACAGGCTAGGCCCCAGAGAGGGGGTTGTTAGATACAGACTGGAGAGGCCCCAGAGAGGGGGTTGTTAGATACAGAATGGACAGGCTAGTCCCCAGAGAGGGGGTTGTTAGATACAGACTGGACAGGCTAGAACCCAGAGAGGGGGTTGTTAGATACAGACTGGACAGGCTAGTCCCCAGAGAGGGAGTTGTTAGATACAGACTGGACAGGCTAGTCCCCAGAGAGGGGGTTGTTAGATACAGACTGGACAGGCTAGTCCCCAGCGAGGGGGTTGTTAGATACAGTCTGGACAGGCTAGTCCCCAGAGAGGGGGTTGTTAGATACAAACTGGACAGGCACCAGAGAGGGTGTTGTTAGATACAGACTAGACAGGCCACAGAGAGGGGGTTGTTAGATACAGTCTGGACATGCTAGTCCCCAGAGAGGGGGTTGTTAGATACAGACTGGACAGGCTAGTCCCCAGAGAGGGGGTTGTTAGATACAGATTGGACAGGCCCCAGAGAGAGGGTTGTTAGATACAGTCTGGACAGGCCCCAGAGAGGGAGTTGTTAGATACAGTCTGGACAGGCCCCAGCGAGGGGGTTGTTAGATACAGACTGGACAGGCTAGTCCCCAGAGAGGGGGTTGTTAGATACAGACTGGACAGGCTAGTCCCCAGAGAGGGGGTTGTTAGATACAGACTGGACAGGCTAGTCCCCAGAGAGGGGGTTGTTAGATACAGACTGGACAGGCTAGTCCCCAGAGAGGGGGTTGTTAGATACAGACTGGACAGGCTAGTCCCCAGAGAGGGGGTTGTTAGATACAGACTGGACAGGCTAGTCCCCATAGAGGGGGTTGTTAGATACAGACTGGACAGGCCCCAGAGAGGGGGTTGTTAGATACAGACTGGACAGACTAGTCCCCAGAGAGGGGGTTGTTAGATACAGTCTGGAGAGGCCCCAGAGAGGAGGTTGTTAGATACAGACTGGACAGGCTAGTCCCCAGAGAGGGGGTTGTTAGATACAGACTGGACAGGCTAGGCCCCAGAGAGGGGGTTGTTAGATACAGACTGGACAGGCTAGTCCCCAGAGAGGGAGTTGTTAGATACAGACTGGACAGGCTAGTCCCCAGAGAGGGGGTTGTTAGATACAGACTGGACAGGCTAGTCCCCAGCAAGGGGGTTGTTAGATACAGTCTGGACAGGCTAGTCCCCAGAGAGGGGGTTGTTAGATACAAACTGGACAGGCACCAGAGAGGGTAATGTTAGATACAGACTGGACAGGCCACAGAGAGGGGGTTGTTAGATACAGTCTGGACAGGCTAGTCCCCAGAGAGGGGGTTGTTAGATACAAACTGGACAGGCCCCAGAGAGGGGGTTGTTAGATACAGACTGGACAGGCCTCAGAGAGGGGGTTGTTAGATACAGACTGGACATGCTAGTCCCCAGAGAGGGGGTTGTTAGATACAGACTGGACAGGCTAGTCCCCAGAGATGGGGTTGTTAGATACAGACTGGACAGGCTAGTCCCCAGAGAGGGGGTTGTTAGATACAGACTGGACAGGCTAGTCCCCAGAGAGGGGGTTGTTAGATACAGACTGGACAGGCTAGTCCCCAGAGAGGGGGTTGTTAGATACAGACTGGACAGGCTAGTCCCCAGAGAGGGGGTTGTTAGATACAGACTGGACAGGCTAGTCCCCAGAGAGGGGGTTGTTAGATACAGACTGGACAGGCTAGTCCCCATAGAGGGGGTTGTTAGGTACAGACTGGACAGGCTAGTCCCCAGAGAGGGGGTTGGTAGATACAGTCAGGACAGGCCCCAGAGAGGGGGTTGTTAGATACAGTCTGGACAGGCCCCAGAGAGGGATTTTTTAGATACAGACTGGACAGGCTAGGCCCCAGAGAGGGGGTTGTTAGATACAGACTGGACAGGCTAGTCCCCAGAGAGGGGGTTGTTAGATACAGACTGGACAGGCCCCAGAGAGAGGGTTGTTAGATACAGTCTGGACAGGCCCCAGAGAGAGGGGTTGTTAGATACAGACTGGACAGGCTAGTCCCCAGAGAGGGGGTTGTTAGATACAGTCTGGACAGGCTAGGCCCCAGAGAGGGGGTTGTTAGATACAGACTGGAGAGGCCCCAGAGAGGGGGTTGTTAGATACAGAATGGACAGGCTAGTCCCCAGAGAGGGGGTTGTTAGATACAGACTGGACAGGCTAGAACCCAGAGAGGGGGTTGTTAGATACAGACTGGACAGGCTAGTCCCCAGAGAGGGAGTTGTTAGATACAGACTGGACAGGCTAGTCCCCAGAGAGGGGGTTGTTAGATACAGACTGGACAGGCTAGTCCCCAGCGAGGGGGTTGTTAGATACAGTCTGGACAGGCTAGTCCCCAGAGAGGGGGTTGTTAGATACAAACTGGACAGGCACCAGAGAGGGTGTTGTTAGATACAGACTAGACAGGCCACAGAGAGGGGGTTGTTAGATACAGTCTGGACATGCTAGTCCCCAGAGAGGGGGTTGTTAGATACAGACTGGACAGGCTAGTCCCCAGAGAGGGGGTTGTTAGATACAGATTGGACAGGCCCCAGAGAGAGGGTTGTTAGATACAGTCTGGACAGGCCCCAGAGAGGGAGTTGTTAGATACAGTCTGGACAGGCCCCAGCGAGGGGGTTGTTAGATACAGACTGGACAGGCTAGTCCCCAGAGAGGGGGTTGTTAGATACAGACTGGACAGGCTAGTCCCCAGAGAGGGGGTTGTTAGATACAGACTGGACAGGCTAGTCCCCAGAGAGGGGGTTGTTAGATACAGACTGGACAGGCTAGTCCCCAGAGAGGGGGTTGTTAGATACAGACTGGACAGGCTAGTCCCCAGAGAGGGGGTTGTTAGATACAGACTGGACAGGCTAGTCCCCATAGAGGGGGTTGTTAGATACAGACTGGACAGGCTAGTCCCCAGAGAGGGGGTTGTTAGATACAGTCTGGACAGGCCCCAGAGAGGGGGTTGTTAGATACAGTCTGGACAGGCCCCAGAGAGGGGTTTTTTAGATACAGACTGGACAAGCTAGGCCCCAGAGAGGGGGTTGTTAGATACAGACTGGACAGGCTGGTCCCCAGAGAGGGGGTTGTTAGATACAGACTGGACAGGCCCCAGAGAGAGGGTTGTTAGATACAGTCTGGACAGGCCCCAGAGAGGGGGGTGTTAGATACAGACTGGACAGGCTAGTCCCCAGAGAGGGGGTTGTTAGATACAATCTGGACAGGCTAGTCCCCAGATAGGGGGTTGTTAGATACAGACTGGACAGGCTAGTCCCCAGAGAGGGAGTTGTTAGATACAGAATGGAAAGGCCCCAGAGAGAGGGTTGTTAGATACAGTCTGGACAGGCCCCAGAGAGGGAGTTGTTGGATACAGACTGGACAGGCTAGTCCCCAGAGAGGGGGTTGTTAGATACAGACTGGACAGGCTAGTCCCCAGAGAGGGGGTTGTTAGATACAGACTGGACAGGCTAGTCCCCAGAGAGGGGGTTGTTAGATACAGTCTGGACAGGCCCCAGAGACGGGGTTGTTAGATACAAACTGGACAGGCCCCAGAGAGGGGGTTGTTAGATACAGACTGGACAGGCCACAGAGAGGGGGTTGTTAGATACAGACTGGACACGCCTCAGAGAGGGGGTTGTTAGATACAGACTGGACAAGCCCCAGACAGGGGGTTGTTAGATACAAACTGGACATGCTAGTCCCCAGAGAGGGGGTTGTTAGATACAGACTGGACAGGCTAGTCCCCAGAGAGGGGGTTGTTAGATAAAGACTGGACAGGCTAGTACCCAGAGAGGGGGTTGTTAGATACAGACTGGACAAGCCCCAGAGAGAGGGTTGTTAGATACAGTCTGGACAGGCCCCAGAGAGGGGGTTGTTAGATACAGACTGGACAGGCTAGTCCCCAGAGAGGGGGTTGTTAGATACAGTCTGGACTGGCTAGTCCCCAGAGTGGGGGTTGTTAGATACAGACTGGACAGGCTAGCCCCCAGAGAGGGGGTTGTTAGATACAGTCTGGACAGGACCCATAGAGGGGGTTGTTAGATACAGACTGGACAGGCTAAGCCCCAGATATGGGGTTGTTAGATACAGACTGGACAGGCTAGGCCCCAGAGAGGGGGTTGTTAGATAGAGACTGGACAGGCTAGGCCCCAGAGAGGGGGTTGTTAGATACAGACTGGACAGGCCCCAGAGAGGATTTTGTTAGATACAGACTGGACAGGCTATTACCCAGAGAGAGGGGTTGTTAGAAACAGACTGGACAGGCTATTCCGCAGACATGGGGTTGTTAGACACAGCCTGGACAGGCCCCAGAGAGGGGGTTGTTAGATACAGACTGGACAGGCCCCAGAGAGGGGGTTGTTAGATACAGACTGGACAGGCCCCAGAGAGGGGGTTGTTAGATACAGACTGGACAGGCTAGTCCCCAGAGAAGGTGTTGTTAGATACAGACTGGACAGGCTAGTCCCCAGAGAGAGGGTTGTTAGAAACCGACTGGACAGTCCCCAGAGAGAGGGTTGTTAGATACAGACTGGACAGGCCCCAGAGAGGGGGTTGTTAGATACAGACTGGACAGGCTATTCCCCAGAGAGGGGGTTGATAGATATTTTACTGGACAGGCTAGTACGCAGAGAGGGGGTTGTTAGATACAGTCTGGACAGGCCCCAGAGAGGGGGTTGTTAGATACAGACTGGACAGGTCCCAGAGAGAGGGTTGTTAGATACAGACTGGACATGCCCCAGAGAGGGGGTTGTTAGATACAGACTGGACAGGCTATTCCCCAGAGAGGGGGTTGTTAGATACAGACTGGACAGGCTAGTCCGCAGAGAGGGGGTTGTTAGATACAGTCTGGACAGGCCCCAGAGAGGGGGTTGTTAGATACAGACTGGACAGGCAAGTCCCCAGAGAGGGGGTTGTTAGATACAAACTGGACAGGCTAGTCCCCAGAGAGGGGGTTGTTAGATACAGACTGGACAGGCCCCAGAGAGGGGGTTGTTAGATATAGACTGGACAGGCTAGGCCCCAGAGAGGGGGTTGTTGGATACAGACTGGATAGGCTAGTCGCCAGAGAGGGGGTTGTTAGATAAAACTGGACAGGCCCCAGAGAGGGGGTTGTTAGATACAGACTGGACAGGCCCCAGAGAGGGGGTTGTTAGATACAGACTGGACAGGCCCCAGAGAGGGGGTTGTTAGATACAGAATGGACAGGCTAGTCCCCAGAGAAGGTGTTGTTAGATACAGACTGGACAGGCTAGTCCCCAGAGAGAGGGTTGTTAGATACCGACTGGACAGGCCCCAGAGAGAGGGTTGTTAGATACAGACTGGACAGGCCCCAGATAGGGGGTTGTTAGATACAGACTGGATAGGCTAGGCCACAGAGAGGGGGTTGTTAGATACAGACTGGACAGGCTAGGCCCCAGAGAGGGGGTTGTTAGATACAGACTGGACAGGCTAGGCCTCAGAGAGGGGGTTGTTAGATACAGACTGGACAGGCCTCAGAGAGGGGGTTGTTAGATTGACTGGACAGTTTAGTCCCCAGAGAGGGGGTTGTTAGATACAGACTGGACAGGCTGTCCCCAGAGAGGGGGTTGTTAGATACAGTCTGGACAGGCCCCAGAGAGGGGGTTGTTAGATACAGTCTGGACAGGCTAGTCCCCAGAGAGGGGGTTGTTAGATACAGACTGGACAGGCTAGTCCCCAGAGAGGGGGTTGTTAGACACAGACTGGACAGGCTAGTCCCCAGAGAGGGGGTTTTTAGATACAGTCTGGACAGGCCCCAGAGAGGGGGTTGTTAGATACAGTCTGGACAGGCTAGTCCCCAGAGAGGGGGTTGTTAGATACAGACTGGACAGGTCTCAGAGAGGGGGTTGTTAGATACAGACTGGACAGGCCCCAGAGTGGGGGTTGTTAGGTTCAGACTGGAAAGGCTAGTCGCCAGAGAGGGGGTTGTTAGATACAGACTGGACAGGCCCCAGAGAGGGGGTTGTTAGATACAGTCTGGACAGGCCTCAGAGAGGAGGTTGTTGGATACAGACTGGACATACCCCAGAGAGGGGGTTGTTAGATACAGACTGGACAGGCTAGACCCCAGAGAGGGGTTGTTAGATACAGTCTGGACAGGCTAGTCCCCAGAGAGGGGCTTGTTAGATACAGTCTGGACAGGCCCCAGAGAGGGGGTTGTTAGATACAGACTGGACAGGCTAGTCCCCAGAGAGGGGGTTCTTAGATACAGTCTGGACAGGCTAGTCCCCAGAGAGGGGGTTGTTAGATACAGACTGGACAGGCTAGTCCCCAGAGAGGGGGTTGTTAGATACAGACTGGACAGGCTAGTTCCCAGAGAGGGGCTTGTTAGATACAGTCTGGACAGGCCCCAGAGAGGGGGTTGTTAGATACAGACTGGACAGGCTAGTCCCCAGAGAGGGAGTTCTTAGATACAGTCTGGACAGGCTAGTCCCCAGAGAGGGGGTTGTTAGATACAGACTGGACAGGCTAGTCCCCAGAGAGGGGGTTGTTAGATACAGTCTGGACAGGCCCCAGAGAGGGGGTTGTTAGATACAGACTGGACAGGCTAGGCCCCAGAGAGGGGGTTGTTAGATACAGACTGGACAGGCTAGGCCCCAGAGAGGGGGTTCTTAGATACAGTCTGGACAGGCTAGTCCCCAGAGAGGGGGTTGTTAGATACAGACTGGACAGGCTAGTCCCCAGAGAGGGGGTTGTTAGATACAGTCTGGACAGGCCCCAGAGAGGGGGTTGTTAGATACAGACTGGACAGGCTAGGCCCCAGAGAGGGGGTTGTTAGATACAGACTGGACAGGCTAGGCCCCAGAGAGGGGGTTGTTAGATACAGACTGGGCAGGCCTCAGAGAGGGGGTTGTTAGATACAGTCTGGACAGGCTAGTCCCCAGAGAGGGGGTTGTTAGATACAGACTGGACAGGCTAGTCTCCAGAGAGGGGGTTGTTAGATACAGACTGGACAGGCTAGTCCCCAGAGAGGGGGTTGTTAGATACAGACTGGACAGGCCCCAGAGAGGGGGTTGTTAGATACAGACTGGACAGGCCTCAGAGAGATTGGGTTGTTAGATACAGACTGGACAGGCTAGTCCACAGAGAGGGGGTTGTTAGATACAGACTGGACAGGCCCCAGAGAGGGGGTTGTTAGATATAGTCTGGACAGGCTAGTCCCCAGAGAGGGGGTTGTTAGATACAGACTGGACAGGCCCCAGAGAGCGGGTTGTTAGATACAGTCTGGACAGGCTAGTCCCCAGAGAGGGTGTTGTTAGATACAGACTGGACAGGCTAGTCCTCAGAGAGGGGGTTGTTAGATACAGACTGGACAGGCCCCAGAGAGGGGGTTGTTAGATACAGACTGGACAGGCCCCAGAGAGGGGGTTGTTAGATACAGACTGGACAGGCCCCAGAGAGGGGGTTGTTAGATACAGTCTGGACAGGCCCCAGAGAAGGGGTTGTTAGATACAAACTGGACAGGCTAGTCCCCAGAGAGGGGGTTGTTGGATACAGACTGGACAGGCTAGTCCCCAGAGAGGGGGTTATTAGATACAGACTGGACAGGCCTCAGAGAGGGGGTTGTAAGATACAGTCTGGACAGGCTTGTCCTCCGAGAGTGGGTTGTTAGAAACAGACTGGACAGGCCCCAGAGAGGGGGTTGTTAGATAGTCTGGACAGGCTAGTCCCCAGAGAGGGGTTTGTTAGATACAGACTGGCAAGGCTAGGCCCCAGAGAGGGGGTTGTTAGATACAGACTGGACAGGCTAGTCCCCAGACAGGGGGTTGTTAGATACAGACTGGACAGGCTAGTCTCCAGAGAGGGGGTTGTTAGATACAGACTGGACAGGCTAGTCCCCAGAGAGGGGGTTGTTAGATACAGACTGGACAGGCTAGTCCCCAGAGAGGGGGTTGTTAGATACAGACTGGGCAGGCTAGTCTCCAGATAGGGGGTTGTTAGATACAGACTGGACAGGCTAGTCTCCAGATAGGGGGTTGTTAGATACAGACTGGACAGGCCCCAGAGAGGGGGTTGTTAGATACAGACTGGACCGGCTAGTACCCAGAGAGGGGGTTGTTAGATACAGTCTGGACAGGCCCCAGAGAGGGCGTTGTTAGATACAGACTGGACAGTCCCCAGAGAGGGGATGTTTGATACAGTCTGGATAGGCCCCAGAGAGGGGGTTGTTAGATACAGACTGGACAGTCCCCAGAGAGGGGGTTGTTAGATACAGACTGGACAGGTCCCAGAGAGAGGGTTGTTAGATACAGACTGGACATGCCCCAGAGAGGGGGTTGTTAGATAGTCTGGACAGGCTAGTCCCCAGAGAGGGGTTTGTTAGATACAGACTGGCCAGGCTAGGCCCCAGAGAGGGGGTTGTTAGATACAGACTGGACAGGCTAGTCCCCAGACAGGGGGTTGTTAGATACAGACTGGACAGGCTAGTCTCCAGAGAGGGGGTTGTTAGATACAGACTGGACAGGCTAGTCCCCAGAGAGGGGGTTGTTAGATACAGACTGGACAGGCTAGTCCCCAGAGAGGGGGTTGTTAGATACAGACTGGGCAGGCTAGTCTCCAGATAGGGGGTTGTTAGATACAGACTGGACAGGCTAGTCTCCAGATAGGGGGTTGTTAGATACAGACTGGACAGGCCCCAGAGAGGGGGTTGTTAGATACAGACTGGACCGGCTAGTACCCAGAGAGGGGGTTGTTAGATACAGTCTGGACAGGCCCCAGAGAGGGCGTTGTTAGATACAGACTGGACAGTCCCCAGAGAGGGGATGTTTGATACAGTCTGGATAGGCCCCAGAGAGGGGGTTGTTAGATACAGACTGGACAGTCCCCAGAGAGGGGGTTGTTAGATACAGACTGGACAGGTCCCAGAGAGAGGGTTGTTAGATACAGACTGGACATGCCCCAGAGAGGGGGTTGTTAGATACAGACTGGACAGGCTATTCCCCAGAGAGGGGGTTGTTAGATACAGACTGGACAGGCTAGTCCGCAGAGAGGGGGTTGTTAGATACAGTCTGGACAGGCCCCAGAGAGGGGGTTGTTAGATACAGACTGGACAGGCTAGTCCCCAGAGAGGGGGTTGTTAGATACAAACTGGACAGGCTAGTCCCCAGAGAGGGGGTTGTTAGATACAAACTGGACAGGCCCCAGAGAGGGGGTTGTTAGATACAGACTGGACAGGCCCCAGAGAGGGGGTTGTTAGATACAGTCTGGACAGGCCCCAGAGAGGGGGTTGTTAGATACAGTCTGGACAGGCTAGTCCCCAGAGAGGGGGTTGTTAGATACAGACTGGACAGGTCTCAGAGAGGGGGTTGTTAGATACAGACTGGACAGGCCCCAGAGTGGGGGTTGTTAAGTTCAGACTGGAAAGGCTAGTCGCCAGAGAGGGGGTTGTTAGATACAGACTGGACAGGCCCCAGAGAGGGGGTTGTTAGATACAGTCTGGACAGGCCCCAGAGAGGGGGTTGTTAGATACAGACTGGACAGGCTAGTCCCCAGAGAGGGGTTGTTAGATACAGTCTGGACAGGCTAGTCCCCAGAGAGGGGCTTGTTAGATACAGTCTGGACAGGCCCCAGAGAGGGGGTTGTTAGATACAGACTGGACAGGCTAGTCCCCAGAGAGGGGGTTCTTAGATACAGTCTGGACAGGCTAGTCCCCAGAGAGGGGGTTGTTAGATACAGACTGGACAGGCTAGTCCCCAGAGAGGGGGTTGTTAGATACAGACTGGACAGGCTAGTCCCCAGAGAGGGGCTTGTTAGATACAGTCTGGACAGGCCCCAGAGAGGGGGTTGTTAGATACAGACTGGACAGGCTAGTCCCCAGAGAGGGGGTTCTTAGATACAGTCTGGACAGGCTAGTCCCCAGAGAGGGGGTTGTTAGATACAGACTGGACAGGCTAGTCCCCAGAGAGGGGGTTGTTAGATACAGTCTGGACAGGCCCCAGAGAGGGGGTTGTTAGATACAGACTGGACAGGCTAGGCCCCAGAGAGGGGGTTGTTAGATACAGACTGGACAGGCTAGGCCCCAGAGAGGGGGTTGTTAGATACAGACTGGGCAGGCCTCAGAGAGGGGGTTGTTAGATACAGTCTGGACAGGCTAGTCCCCAGAGAGGGGGTTGTTAGATACAGACTGGACAGGCTAGTCTCCAGAGAGGGGGTTGTTAGATACAGACTGGACAGGCTAGTCCCCAGAGAGGGGGTTGTTAGATACAGACTGGACAGGCCCCAGAGAGGGGGTTGTTAGATACAGACTGGACAGGCTAGTCCCCAGACAGGGGGTTGTTAGATACAGACTGGACAGGCTAGTCTCCAGAGAGGGGGTTGTTAGATACAGACTGGACAGGCTAGTCCCCAGAGAGGGGGTTGTTAGATACAGACTGGACAGGCTAGTCCCCAGAGAGGGGGTTGTTAGATACAGACTGGGCAGGCTAGTCTCCAGATAGGGGGTTGTTAGATACAGACTGGACAGGCTAGTCTCCAGATAGGGGGTTGTTAGATACAGACTGGACAGGCCCCAGAGAGGGGGTTGTTAGATACAGACTGGACCGGCTAGTACCCAGAGAGGGGGTTGTTAGATACAGTCTGGACAGGCCCCAGAGAGGGCGTTGTTAGATACAGACTGGACAGTCCCCAGAGAGGGGATGTTTGATACAGTCTGGATAGGCCCCAGAGAGGGGGTTGTTAGATACAGACTGGACAGTCCCCAGAGAGGGGGTTGTTAGATACAGACTGGACAGGTCCCAGAGAGAGGGTTGTTAGATACAGACTGGACATGCCCCAGAGAGGGGGTTGTTAGATACAGACTGGACAGGCTATTCCCCAGAGAGGGGGTTGTTAGATACAGACTGGACAGGCTAGTCCGCAGAGAGGGGGTTGTTAGATACAGTCTGGACAGGCCCCAGAGAGGGGGTTGTTAGATACAGACTGGACAGGCTAGTCCCCAGAGAGGGGGTTGTTAGATACAAACTGGACAGGCTAGTCCCCAGAGAGGGGGTTGTTAGATACAAACTGGACAGGCCCCAGAGAGGGGGTTGTTAGATACAGACTGGACAGGCCCCAGAGAGGGGGTTGTTAGATACAGTCTGGACAGGCCCCAGAGAGGGGGTTGTTAGATACAGTCTGGACAGGCTAGTCCCCAGAGAGGGGGTTGTTAGATACAGACTGGACAGGTCTCAGAGAGGGGGTTGTTAGATACAGACTGGACAGGCCCCAGAGTGGGGGTTGTTAAGTTCAGACTGGAAAGGCTAGTCGCCAGAGAGGGGGTTGTTAGATACAGACTGGACAGGCCCCAGAGAGGGGGTTGTTAGATACAGTCTGGACAGGCCCCAGAGAGGGGGTTGTTAGATACAGACTGGACAGGCTAGTCCCCAGAGAGGGGTTGTTAGATACAGTCTGGACAGGCTAGTCCCCAGAGAGGGGCTTGTTAGATACAGTCTGGACAGGCCCCAGAGAGGGGGTTGTTAGATACAGACTGGACAGGCTAGTCCCCAGAGAGGGGGTTCTTAGATACAGTCTGGACAGGCTAGTCCCCAGAGAGGGGGTTGTTAGATACAGACTGGACAGGCTAGTCCCCAGAGAGGGGGTTGTTAGATACAGACTGGACAGGCTAGTCCCCAGAGAGGGGCTTGTTAGATACAGTCTGGACAGGCCCCAGAGAGGGGGTTGTTAGATACAGACTGGACAGGCTAGTCCCCAGAGAGGGGGTTCTTAGATACAGTCTGGACAGGCTAGTCCCCAGAGAGGGGGTTGTTAGATACAGACTGGACAGGCTAGTCCCCAGAGAGGGGGTTGTTAGATACAGTCTGGACAGGCCCCAGAGAGGGGGTTGTTAGATACAGACTGGACAGGCTAGGCCCCAGAGAGGGGGTTGTTAGATACAGACTGGACAGGCTAGGCCCCAGAGAGGGGGTTGTTAGATACAGACTGGGCAGGCCTCAGAGAGGGGGTTGTTAGATACAGTCTGGACAGGCTAGTCCCCAGAGAGGGGGTTGTTAGATACAGACTGGACAGGCTAGTCTCCAGAGAGGGGGTTGTTAGATACAGACTGGACAGGCTAGTCCCCAGAGAGGGGGTTGTTAGATACAGACTGGACAGGCCCCAGAGAGGGGGTTGTTAGATACAGACTGGACAGGCCTCAGAGAGATTGGGTTGTTAGATACAGACTGGACAGGCTAGTCCACAGAGAGGGGGTTGTTAGATACAGACTGGACAGGCCCCAGAGAGGGGGTTGTTAGATATAGTCTGGACAGGCTAGTCCCCAGAGAGGGGGTTGTTAGATACAGACTGGACAGGCCCCAGAGAGCGGGTTGTTAGATACAGTCTGGACAGGCTAGTCCCCAGAGAGGGTGTTGTTAGATACAGACTGGACAGGCTAGTCCTCAGAGAGGGGGTTGTTAGACACAGACTGGACAGGCCCCAGAGAGGGGGTTGTTAGATACAGACTGGACAGGCCCCAGAGAGGGGGTTGTTAGATACAGACTGGACAGGCCCCAGAGAGGGGGTTGTTAGATACAGTCTGGACAGGCCCCAGAGAAGGGGTTGTTAGATACAAACTGGACAGGCTAGTCCCCAGAGAGGGGGTTGTTGGATACAGACTGGACAGGCTAGTCCCCAGAGAGGGGGTTATTAGATACAGACTGGACAGGCCTCAGAGAGGGGGTTGTAAGATACAGTCTGGACAGGCTTGTCCTCCGAGAGTGGGTTGTTAGATACAGACTGGACAGGCCCCAGAGAGGGGGTTGTTAGATAGTCTGGACAGGCTAGTCCCCAGAGAGGAGTTTGTTAGATACAGACTGGCCAGGCTAGGCCCCAGAGAGGGGGTTGTTAGATACAGACTGGACAGGCTAGTCCCCAGACAGGGGGTTGTTAGATACAGACTGGACAGGCTAGTCTCCAGAGAGGGGGTTGTTAGATACAGACTGGACAGGCTAGTCCCCAGAGAGGGGGTTGTTAGATACAGACTGGACAGGCTAGTCCCCCAGAGAGGGGGTTGTTAGATACAGACTGGGCAGGCTAGTCTCCAGATAGGGGGTTGTTAGATACAGACTGGACAGGCTAGTCTCCAGATAGGGGGTTGTTAGATACAGACTGGACAGGCCCCAGAGAGGGGGTTGTTAGATACAGACTGGACAGGCTAGTACCCAGAGAGGGGGTTGTTAGATACAGTCTGGACAGGCCCCAGAGAGGGCGTTGTTAGATACAGACTGGACAGTCCCCAGAGAGGGGATGTTAGATACAGTCTGGATAGGCCCCAGAGAGGGGGTTGTTAGATACAGACTGGACAGGCTAGTCCCCAGAGAGGGGGTTGTTAGATACAGACTGGACAGGCTAGTCTCCAGATAGGGGGTTGTTAGATACAGACTGGACAGGCTAGTCCGCAGAGAGGGGGTTGTTAGATACAGGCTGGACAGGCTAGTCCCCAGAGAGGGGGTTGTTAGATACAGACTGGACAGGCCCCAGAGAGGGGGTTGTTAGATACAGACTGGACAGGCTAATACCCAGAGAGGGGGTTGTTAGATACAGTCTGGACAGGCCCCAGAGAGGGCGTTGTTAGATACAGACTGGACAGTCCCCAGAGAGGGGGTTGTTAGATACAGACTGGACAGGCCCCAGAGAGGGGATGTTATATACAGTCTGGATAGGCCCCAGAGAGGGGGTTGTTAGATACAGTCTGAACAGGCCCCAGAGAGGGGGTTGTTAGATACAGACTGGACAGGCTAGTCCCCAGAGAGGGGGTTGTTAGATACAGACTGGACAGGCTAGTCCCCAGAGAGGGGGTTGTTAGATACAGACTGGACAGGCTAGTCCCCAGAGAGGGGTTTGTTAGATACAGTCTGGACAGGCTAGTCCCCAGAGAGGGGGTTGTTAGATACAGTCTGGACAGGCTAGTCCCCAGAGAGGGGGTTGTTAGATACAGACTGGACAGGCTAGTCCCCAGAGAGGGGTTTGATAGATACAGACTGGACAGGCTAGTCTCCAGAGAGGGGGTTGTTAGATACAGTCTGGACAGGCCCCAGAGAGGGCGTTGTTAGATACAGACTGGACAGTCCCCAGAGAGGGGATGTTAGATACAGTCTGGATAGGCCCCAGAGAGGGGGTTGTTAGATACAGACTGGGCAGGCCCCAGAGAGGGGGTTGTTAGATACAGACTGGACAGGCTAGTCCCCAGAGAGGGGGTTGTTAGATACAGTCTGGACAGGCTAGTCCCCAGAGAGGGGGTTGTTAGATACAGACTGGACAGGCTAGTCCCCAGAGAGGGGGTTGTTAGATACAGACTGGACAGGCTAGTCCCCAGAGAGGGGGTTGTTAGATACAGACTGGACAGGCTAGTCTCCAGATAGGGGGTTGTTAGATACAGACTGGACAGGCTAGTCCCCAGAGAGGGGGTTGTTAGATACAGGCTGGACAGGCTAGTCCCCAGAGAGGGGGTTGTTAGATACAGACTGGACAGGCCCCAGAGAGGGGGTTGTTAGATACAGACTGGACAGGCTAATACCCAGAGAGGGGGTTGTTAGATACAGTCTGGACAGGCCCCAGAGAGGGCGTTGTTAGATACAGACTGGACAGTCCCCAGAGAGGGGGTTGTTAGATACAGACTGGACAGGCCCCAGAGAGGGGGTTGTTAGATACAGACTGGACAGGCTAGTCCCCAGAGAGGGGGTTGTTAGATACAGACTGGACAGGCTAGTCCCCAGAGAGGGGGTTGTTAGATACAGTCTGGACAGGCTAGTCCCCAGAGAGGGGATTGTTAGATACAGGCTGGACAGGCTAGTCCCCAGAGAGGGGGTTGTTAGATACAGACTGGACAGGCCCCAGAGAGGGGGTTGTTAGATACAGTCTGGACAGGCTAGTCCCCAGAGAGGGGGTTGTTAGATACAGTCTGGACAGGCTAGTCCCCAGAGAGGGGGTTGTTAGATACAGACTGGACAGGCTAGTCCCCAGAGAGGGGGTTGTTAGATACAGACTCGACAGGCTAGTCCCCAGAGAGGGGGTTGTTAGATACAGTCTGGACAGGCCCCAGAGAGGGGGTTGTTAGATACAGACTGGACAGGCTAGTCCCCAGAGAGGGGGTTGTTAGATACAGTCTGGACAGGCTAGTCCCCAGAGAGGGGGTTGTTAGATAGTCTGGACAGGCTAGTCCCCAGAGAGGGGTTTGTTAGATACAGACTGGACAGGCTAGTCCACAGACAGGGGGTTGTTAGATACAGACTGGACAGGCTAGTCTCCAGAGAGGGGGTTGTTAGATCTAGACTGGACAGGCTAGTCCCCAGAGAGGGGGTTGTTAGATACAGACTGGACAGGCTAGTCTCCAGAGAGGGGTTTGTTAGATCTAGACTGGACAGGCTAGTCCCCAGAGAGGTGGTTGTTAGATAAAGCCTGGACAGGCTAGTCCCCAGACAGGGGGTTGTTAGATACAGACTGGACAGGCCCCAGAGAGGGGGTTGTTAGATATAGACTGGAAAGGCTAGTCCTCAGAGAGGGGGTTGTTAGATACAGACTGGACAGGCTAGTCTCCAGATAGGGGGTTGTTAGATACAGACTGGACAGGCCCCAGAGAGGGGGTTGTTAGATACAGACTGGACAGGCTAGTACCCAGAGAGGGGGTTGTTAGATACAGTCTGGACAGGCCCCAGAGAGGGGGTTGTTAGATACAGACTGGACAGTCCCCAGAGAGGTGGTTGTTAGATACAGACTGGACATGCCCCAGAGAGGGGATGTTAGATACAGTCTGGACAGGCCCCAGAGAGGGGGTTGTTAGATACAGTCTGGACAGGCCCCAGAGAGGGGGTTGTTAGATACAGACTGGACAGGCTAGTCCCCAGAGAGGGGGTTGTTAGATACAGTCTGGACAGGCCCCAGAGAGGGGGTTGTTAGATACAGACTGGACAGGCCCCAGAGAGGGGGTTGTTAGATACAGTCTGGACAGGCTAGTCCCCAGAGAGGGGGTTGTTAGATACAAACTGGACAGGCCCCAGAGAGGGGGTTGTTAGATAAAGTCTGGACAGGCTAGTCCCCAGAGAGGGGGTTGTTAGAGACAGTCTGGACAGGCTAGTCCCCAGAGAGGGGGTTGTTAGATACAGACTGGACAGGCTAGTCCCCAGAGAGGGGGTTGTTAGATACAGATTGGACAGGCTAGTCCCCAGAGAGGGGATTGTTAGATAGAGTCTGGACAGGCTAGTCCCCAGAGAGGGGGTTGTTAGATACAGTCTGGACAGGCTAGTCCCCAGAGAGGGGGTTGTTAGATACAGACTGGACAGGCCACAGAGAGAGGGTTGTTAGATACAGACTGGACAGGCCCCCGAGAGGGGGTTGTTAGATACAGACTGGACAGGCTAGGCCCCAGAGAGGGGGTTGTTAGATACAGACTGGACAGACTAGGCCCCAGAGAGGGGGTTGTTAGATACAGACTGGGCAGGCCTCAGAGAGGGGGTTGTTAGATACAGTCTGGACAGGCTAGTCCCCAGAGAGGGGGTTGTTAGATACAGACTGGAAAGGCTAGTCCCCAGAGAGGGGGTTGTTAGATACAGACTGGACAGGCTAGTCTCCAGAGAGGGGGTTGTTAGATACAGACTGGACAGGCTAGTCCCCAGAGAGGGGGATGTTAGATACAGACTGGACAGGCCCCAGAGAGGAGGTTGTTAGATACAGTCTGGACAGGACCCATAGAGGGGGTTGTTAGATACAGAAAGGCTAGGCCCCCGTGAGGGGGTTGTTAGATACAGACTGGACAGGCTAGTCCCCAGAGAGGGGGCTGTTAGATACAGACTGGACCGGCTTGTCCCCAGAGAGGGGGTTGTTAGATACAGCCTGGACAGGCCTCAGAGAGGGGGTTGTAAGATACAGTCTGGACAGGCTAGTCCTCAGAGAGGGGGTTGTTAGATACAGACTGGACAGGCCCCAGAGAGGGGGTTGTTAGATGCAGACTGGACAGGCCCCAGAGAAGGGGTTGTTAGATACAAACTGGACAGGCTCCAGAGAGGGGGTTGTAAGATACAGTCTGGACAGGCTAGTCCCCAGAGAGGGGGTGTTAGATACAGACTGGACAGGCTAGTCCCCAGAGAGGGGGTTGTTAGATACAGACTGGACAGGCCCCAGAGAGGGGGTTGTTAGATAGTCTGGACAGGCTAGTCCCGAGAGAGGGGTTTGTTAGATACAGACTGGACAGGCTAGGCCCCAGAGAGGGGGTTGTTAGATACAGACTGGACAGGCTAGTCCCCAGACAGGGGGTTGTTAGATGCAGACTGGACAGGCTAGTCTCCAGAGAGGGGGTTGTGAGATATAGAATGGACAGGCTAGTCCCCAGAGAGGGGGTTGTTAGATACAGACTGGACAGGCTAGTCCCCAGAGAGAGGGTTGTTAGATACAGACTGGACAGGCTGGTTCTCAGAGAGGGGGTTGTTAGATACAGACTGGACAGGCTAGTCTCCAGACAGGGGGTTGTTAGATACAGACTGGACAGGCCCCAGAGAGGGGGTTGTTAGATATAGACTGGAAAGGCTAGTCCTCAGAGAGGGGGTTGTTAGATACAGACTGGACAGGCTAGTCTCCAGATAGGGGGTAGTTAGATACAGACTGGACAGGCCCCAGAGAGGGGGTTGTTAGATACAGACTGGACAGGCTAGTACCCAGAGAGGGGGTTGTTAGATACAGTCTGGACAGGCCCCAGAGAGGGGGTTGTTAGATACAGACTGGACAGTCCCCAGAGAGGGGGTTGTTAGATACAGACTGGACATGCCCCAGAGAGGGGATGTTAGATACAGTCTGGACAGGCCCCAGAGAGGGGGTTGTTAGATACAGTCTGGACAGGCCCCAGAGAGGGGGTTCTTAGATACAGACTGGACAGGCTAGTCCTCAGAGAGGGGGTTGTTAGATACAGTCTGGACAGGCCCCAGAGAGGGGGTTGTTAGATACAGACTGGACAGGCCCCAGAGAGGGGGTTGTTAGATACAGTCTGGACAGGCTAGTCCCCAGAGAGAGGGTTATTAGATACAAACTGGACAGGCCCCAGAGAGGGGGTTGTTAGATACAGTCTGGACAGGCTAGTCCCCAGAGAGGGGGTTGTTAGATACAAACTGGACAGGCTAGTCCTCAGAGAGGGGGTTGTTAGATACAGACTGGAGAGGCCCCAGAGAGGGGGTTATTAGATACAGTCTGGACAGGACCCATAGAGGGGGGTGTTAGATACAGACAGGCTAGGCCGCAGAGAGGGGGTTGTTAGATACAGACTGGACAGGCTAGTCCCCAGAGAGGGGGTTGTTAGATACAGACTGGACAGACTAGTCCCCAGAGAGGGGGTTGTTAGATACAGACTGGACAGGCCTCAGAGAGGGGGTTGTAAGATACAGTCTGGACAGGCTAGTCCTCAGAGAGGGGGTTGTTAGATACAGACTAGACAGTCCCCAGAGAGGGGGTTGTTAGATACAGACTGGACAGGCTCCAGAGAAGGGGTTGTTAGATACAGACTGGACAGGCCCCAGAGAGGGGGTTGTTAGATACAGTCTGGACAGGCTAGTCCCCAGAGAGGGGGTTGTTAGATACAGACTAGACAGGCCCCAGAGAGGGGGTTGTTAGATAAAGTCTGGACCGGCTAGTCCCCAGAGAGGGGGTTGTTAGAGACAGTCTGGACAGGCTAGTCCCCAGAGAGGGGGTTGTTAGATACAGACTGGACAGGCTAGTCCCCAGAGAGGGGGTTGTTAGATACAGATTGGACAGGCTAGTCCCCAGAGAGGGGATTGTTAGATAGAGTCTGGACAGGCTAGTCCCCAAAGAGGGGGTTGTTAGATACAGTCTGGACAGGCTAGTCCCCAGAGAGGGGGTTGTTAGATAAAGTCTGGACAGGCTAGTCCCCAGAGAGGGGGTTGTTAGATACAGACTGGACAGGCTAGTCCCCAGAGAGGGGGTTGTTAGATACAGACTGGACAGGCCACAGAGAGAGGGTTGTTAGATACAGACTGGACATGCCCCCGAGAGGGGGTTGTTAGATACAGACTGGACAGGCTAGGCCCCAGAGAGGGGGTTGTTAGATACAGACTGGACAGACTAGGCCCCAGAGAGGGGGTTGTTAGATACAGACTGGGCAGGCCTCAGAGAGGGGGTTGTTAGATACAGTCTGGACAGGCTAGTCCCCAGAGAGGGGGTTGTTAGATACAGACTGGAAAGGCTAGTCCCCAGAGAGGGGGTTGTTAGATACAGACTGGACAGGCTAGTCTCCAGAGAGGGGGTTGTTAGATACAGACTGGACAGGCTAGTCCCCAGAGAGGGGGATGTTAGATACAGACTGGACAGGCCCCAGAGAGGAGGTTGTTAGATACAGTCTGGACAGGACCCATAGAGGGGGTTGTTAGATACAGAAAGGCTAGGCCCCCGTGAGGGGGTTGTTAGATACAGACTGGACAGGCTAGTCCCCAGAGAGGGGGCTGTTAGATACAGACTGGACAGGCTTGTCCCCAGAGAGGGGGTTGTTAGATACAGCCTGGACAGGCCTCAGAGAGGGGGTTGTAAGATACAGTCTGGACAGGCTAGTCCTCAGAGAGGGGGTTGTTAGATATAGACTGGACAGGCCCCAGAGAGGGGGTTGTTAGATACAGACTGGACAGGCCCCAGAGAAGGGGTTGTTAGATACAAACTGGACAGGCTCCAGAGAGGGGGTTGTAAGATACAGTCTGGACAGGCTAGTCCCCAGAGAGGGGGTGTTAGATACAGACTGGACAGGCTAGTCCCCAGAGAGGGGGTTGTTAGATACAGACTGGACAGGCCCCAGAGAGGGGGTTGTTAGATAGTCTGGACAGGCTAGTCCCCAGAGAGGGGTTTGTTAGATACAGACTGGACAGGCTAGGCCCCAGAGAGGGGGTTGTTAGATACAGACTGGACAGGCTAGTCCCCAGACAGGGGGTTGTTAGATACAGACTGGACAGGCTAGTCTCCAGAGAGGGGGTTGTTAGATATAGACTGGACAGGCTAGTCCCCAGAGAGGGGGTTGTTAGATACAGACTGGACAGGCTAGTTCCCAGAGAGAGGGTTGTTAGATACAGACTGGACAGGCTGGTTCTCAGAGAGGGGGTTGTTAGATACAGACTGGACAGGCTAGTCTCCAGACAGGGGGTTGTTAGATACAGACTGGACAGGCCCCAGAGAGGGGGTTGTTAGATATAGACTGGAAAGGCTAGTCCTCAGAGAGGGGGTTGTTAGATACAGACTGGACAGGCTAGTCTCCAGATAGGGGGTAGTTAGATACAGACTGGACAGGCCCCAGAGAGGGGGTTGTTAGATACAGACTGGACAGGCTAGTACCCAGAGAGGGGGTTGTTAGATACAGTCTGGACAGGCCCCAGAGAGGGGGTTGTTAGATACAGACTGGACAGTCCCCAGAGAGGGGGTTGTTAGATACAGACTGGACATGCCCCAGAGAGGGGATGTTAGATACAGTCTGGACAGGCCCCAGAGAGGGGGTTGTTAGATACAGTCTGGACAGGCCCCAGAGACGGGGTTGTTAGATACAGACTGGACAGGCTAGTCCCCAGAGAGGGGGTTGTTAGATACAGTCTGGACAGGCCCCAGAGAGGGGGTTGTTAGATACAGACTGGACAGGCCCCAGAGAGGGGGTTGTTAGATACAGTCTGGACAGGCTAGTCCCCAGAGAGAGGGTTATTAGATACAAACTGGACAGGCCCCAGAGAGGGGGTTGTTAGATACAGTCTGGACAGGCTAGTCCCCAGAGAGGGGGTTGTTAGATACAAACTGGACAGGCTAGTCCTCAGAGAGGGGGTTGTTAGATACAGACTGGAGAGGCCCCAGAGAGGGGGTTGTTAGATACAGTCTGGACAGGACCCATAGAGGGGGGTGTTAGATGGGGCGGCAGGGTAGCCTAGTGGTTAGAGCGTTGGACTAGTAACCGGAAGGTTGCAAGTTCAAATCCCCGAGCTGACAAGGTACAAATCTGTCGTTCTGCCCCTGAACAGGCAGTTAACCCACTGTTCCTAGGCCGTCATTGAAAATAAGAATTTGTTCTTAACTGACTTGCCTAGTTAAATAAAGGTAAAAAAAAAAAAAAAAAAAAAAAAAAAAAATACAGACAGGCTAGGCCGCAGAGAGGGGGTTGTTAGATACAGACTGGACAGGCTAGTCCCCAGAGAGGGGGTTGTTAGATACAGACTGGACAGACTAGTCCCCAGAGAGGGGGTTAGATACAGACTGGACAGGCCTCAGAGAGGGGGTTGTAAGATACAGTCTGGACAGGCTAGTCCTCAGAGAGGGGGTTGTTAGATACAGACTAGACAGGCCCCAGAGAGGGGGTTGTTAGATACAGACTGGACAGGCTCCAGAGAAGGGGTTGTTAGATACAAACTGGACAGGCTAGTCCCCAGAGAGGGGGTGTTAGATACAGACTGGACAGGCTAGTCCCCAGAGAGGGGGTTGTTAGATACTGACTGGACAGGCCTCAGAGAGGGGGTTGTAAGATACAGTCTGGACAGGCTAGTCCCCAGAGAGGGGGTGTTAGATACAGACTGGACAGGCTAGTGCCCAGAGAGGGGGTTGTTAGATACAGACTGGACAGGCCCCAGAGAGGGGGTTGTTAGATAGTCTGGACAGGCTAGTCCCCAGAGAGGGGTTTGTTAGATACAGACTGGACAGGCTAGGCCCCAGAGAGGGGGTTGTTAGATACAGACTGGACAGGCTAGTCCCCAGACAGGGGGTTGTTAGATACAGACTGGACAGGCTAGTCTCCAGAGAGGGGGTTGTTAGATATAGACTGGACAGGCTAGTCCCCAGAGAGGGGGTTGTTAGATACAGACTGGACAGGCTAGTCCCCAGAGAGAGGGTTGTTAGATACAGACTGGACAGGCTGGTCCTCAGAGAGGGGGTTGTTAGATACAGACTAGACAGGCTAGTCTCCAGACAGGGGGTTGTTAGATACAGACTGGACAGGCCCCAGAGAGGGGGTTGTTAGATATAGACTGGAAAGGCTAGTCCTCAGAGAGGGGGTTGTTAGATACAGACTGGACAGGCTAGTCTCCAGATAGGGGGTTGTTAGATACAGACTGGACAGGCCCCAGAGAGGGGGTTGTTAGATACAGACTGGACAGGCTAGTACCCAGAGAGGGGGTTGTTAGATACAGTCTGGACAGGCCCCAGAGAGGGGGTTGTTAGATACAGACTGGACAGTCCCCAGAGAGGGGGTTGTTAGATACAGACTGGACATGCCCCAGAGAGGGGATGTTAGATACAGTCTGGACAGGCCCCAGAGAGGGGGTTGTTAGATACAGTCTGGACAGGCCCCAGAGAGGGGGTTGTTAGATACAGACTGGACAGGCTAGTCCCCAGAGAGGGGGTTGTTAGATACAGTCTGGACAGGCCCCAGAGAGGGGGTTGTTAGATACAGACTGGACAGGCCCCAGAGAGGGGGTTGTTAGATACAGTCTGGACAGGCTAGTCCCCAGAGAGGGGGTTGTTAGATACAAACTGGACAGGCCCCAGAGAGGGGGTTGTTAGATACAGTCTGGACAGGCTAGTCCCCAGAGAGGGGGTTGTTAGATACAAACTGGACAGGCTAGTCCTCAGAGAGGGGGTTGTTAGATACAGACTGGAGAGGCCCCAGAGAGGGGGTTGTTAGATACAGTCTGGACAGGACCCATAGAGGGGGGTGTTAGATACAGACAGGCTAGGCCGCAGAGAGGGGGTTGTTAGATACAGACTGGACAGGCTAGTCCCCAGAGAGGGGGTTGTTAGATACAGACTGGACAGACTAGTCCCCAGAGAGGGGGTTGTTAGATACAGACTGGACAGGCCTCAGAGAGGGGGTTGTAAGATACAGTCTGGACAGGCTAGTCCTCAGAGAGGGGGTTGTTAGATACAGACTAGACAGGCCCCAGAGAGGGGGTTGTTAGATACAGACTGGACAGGCCCCAGAGAAGGGGTTGTTAGATACAAACTGGACAGGCTAGTCCCCAGAGAGGGGGTGTTAGATACAGACTGGACAGGCTAGTCCCCAGAGAGGGGGTTGTTAGATACAGACTGGACAGGCCCCAGAGAGGGGGTTGTTAGATACAGACTGGACAGGCCCCAGAGAGGGGGTTGTTAGATACAGTCTGGACAGGCCCCAGAGAGGAGGTTGTTAGATACAGACTGGACAGGCTAGTCCTCAGAGAGGGGGTTGTTAGATACAGACTGGACAGGCTAGTCCCCAGAGAGGGGGTTGTTAGATACAGACTGGACAGGCCCCAGAGAAGGGGTTGTTAGATACAAACTGGACAGGCCCCAGAGAGGGGGTTGTAAGATACAGTCTGGACAGGCTAGTCCCCAGAGAGGGGGTTGTAGATACAGACTGGACAGGCTAGTCCCCAGAGAGGGGGTTGTTAGATACAGACTGGACAGACCCCAGAGAGGGGGTTGTTAGATAGTCTGGACAGGCTAGTCCCCAGACAGGGGGTTGTTAGATACAGACTGGACAGGCTAGTCTCCAGAGAGGGGGTTGTTAGATACAGACTGGACAGGCTAGTCCCCAGAGAGGGGGTTGTTAGATACAGACTGGACAGGCTAGTCCCCCGAGAGAGGGTTGTTAGATACAGACTGGACAGGCTGGTCCTCAGAGAGGGGGTTGATAGATACAGACTGGACAGGCTAGTCTCCAGATAGGGGGTTGTTAGATACAGACTGGACATGCCCCAGAGAGGGGGTTGTTAGATACAGACTGGACAGGCTAGTACCCAGAGAGGGGGTTGTTAGATACAGTCTGGACAGGCCCCAGAGAGGAGGTTGTTAGATACAGTCTGGACAGGACCCATAGAGGGGGTTGTTAGATACAGAAAGGCTAGGCCCCCGTGAGGGGGTTGTTAGAGACAGACTGGACAGGCTAGTCCCCAGAGAGGGGGTTGTTAGATACAGACTGGACAGGCTTGTCCCCAGAGAGGGGGTTGTTAGATACAGACTGGACAGGCCTCAGAGAGGGGGTTGTAAGATACAGTCTGGACAGGCTAGTCCTCAGAGAGGGGGTTGTTAGATACAGACTGGACAGGCCCCAGAGTGGGGGTTGTTAGATACAGACTGGACAGGCCCCAGAGAAGGGGTTGTTAGATACAAACTGGACAGGCCCCAGAGAGGGGGTTGTAAGATACAGTCTGGACAGGCTAGTCCCCAGAGAGGGGGTGTTAGATACAGACTGGACAGGCTAGTCCCCAGAGAGGGGGTTGTTAGATACAGACTGGACAGGCCCCAGAGAGGGGGTTGTTAGATAGTCTGGACAGGCTAGTCCCCAGAGAGGGGTTTGTTAGATACAGAATGGACAGGCTAGGCCCCAGAGAGGGGGTTGTTAGATACAGACTGGACAGGCTAGTCCCCAGACAGGGGGTTGTTAGATACAGACTGGACAGGCTAGTCTCCAGAGAGGGGGTTGTTAGATAAAGACTGGACAGGCTTGTCCCCAGAGAGGGGGTTGTTAGATACAGACTGGACAGGCTAGTCCCCAGAGAGAGGGTTGTTAGATACAGACTGGACAGGCTGGTCCTCAGAGAGGGGGTTGTTAGATACAGACTGGACAGGCTAGTCTCCAGATAGGGGGTTGTTAGATACAGACTGGACAGGCCCCAGAGAGGGGGTTGTTAGATATAGACTGGAAAGGCTAGTCCTCAGAGAGGGGGTTGTTAGATACAGACTGGAGAGGCCCCAGAGAGGGGGTTGTTAGATACAGTCTGGACAGGACCCATAGAGGGGGTTTTTTGATACAAACTGGACAGGCTAGTCCCCAGAGAGGGGGTGTTAGACACAGACTGGACAGGCTAGTCCCCAGAGAGGGGGTTGTTAGATACAGACTGGACAGGCCCCAGAGAGGGGGTTGTTAGATACAGACTGGACAGGCCCCAGAGAGGGGGTTGTTAGATACAGTCTGGACAGGCCCCAGAGAGGAGGTTGTTAGATACAGACTGGACAGGCTAGTCCTCAGAGAGGGTTTTGTTAGATACAGACTGGACAGGCTAGTCCCCAGAGAGGGGGTTGTTAGATACAGACTGGACAGGCTTGTCCCCAGAGAGGGGGTTGTTAGATACAGACTGGACAGGCCTCAGAGAGGGGGTTGTAAGATACAGTCTGGACAGGCTACTCCTCAGAGAGGGGGTTGTTAGATACAGACTGGACAGGCCCCAGAGAGGGGGTTGTTAGATACAGACTGGACAGGCCCCAGAGAAGGGGTTGTTAGATACAAACTGGACAGGCCCCAGAGAGGGGGTTGTAAGATACAGTCTGGACAGGCTAGTCCCCAGAGAGGGGGTGTTAGATACAGACTGGACAGGCTAGTCCCCAGAGAGGGGGTTGTTAGATACAGACTGGACAGGCCCCAGAGAGGGGGTTGTTAGATAGTCTGGACAGGCTAGTCCCCAGAGAGGGGTTTGTTAGATACAGACTGGACAGGCTAGGCCCCAGAGAGGGGGTTGTTAGATACAGACTGGACAGGCTAGTCCCCAGACAGGGGGTTTGTTAGATACAGACTGGACAGGCTAGTCTCCAGAGAGGGGGTTGTTAGATATAGACTGGACAGGCTAGTCCCCAGAGAGGGGGTTGTTAGATACAGACTGGACAGGCTAGTCCCCAGAGAGAGGGTTGTTAGATACAGACTGGACAGGCTGGTCCTCAGAGAGGGGGTTGTTAGATACAGACTGGACAGGCTAGTCTCCAGATAGGGGGTTGTTAGATACAGACTGGACAGGCCCCAGAGAGGGGGTTGTTAGATACAGACTGGACAGGCTAGTACCCAGAGAGGGGGTTGTTAGATACAGTCTGGACAGGCCCCAGAGAGGAGGTTGTTAGATACAGTCTGGACAGGACCCATAGAGGGGGTTGTTAGATACAGAAAGGCTAGGCCCCCGTGAGGGGGTTGTTAGAGACAGACTGGACAGGCTAGTCCCCAGAGAGGGGGTTGTTAGATACAGACTGGACAGGCT
This sequence comes from Salvelinus fontinalis, assembly GCF_029448725.1. Lineage (NCBI taxonomy): Eukaryota > Metazoa > Chordata > Actinopteri > Salmoniformes > Salmonidae > Salvelinus > Salvelinus fontinalis. The sequence goes on from NC_074693.1 coordinate 9,593,961, forward strand.
TGTCCCCAGAGAGGGGGTTGTTAGATACAGACTGGACAGGCCTCAGAGAGGGGGTTGTAAGATACAGTCTGGACAGGCTAGTCCTCAGAGAGGGGGTTGTTAGATACAGACTGGACAGGCCCCAGAGAGGGGGTTGTTAGATACAGACTGGACAGGCCCCAGAGAAGGGGTTGTTAGATACAAACTGGACAGGCCCCAGAGAGGGGGTTGTAAGATACAGACTGGACAGGCTGGTCCTCAGAGAGGGGGTTGTTAGATACAGACTGGACAGGCTAGTCTCCAGATAGGGGGTTGTTAGATACAGACTGGACAGGCCCCAGAGAGGGGGTTGTTAGATATAGACTGGAAAGGCTAGTCCTCAGAGAGGGGGTTGTTAGATACAGACTGGAGAGGCCCCAGAGAGGGGGTTGTTAGATACAGTCTGGACAGGACCCATAGAGGGGGTTTTTTGATACAAACTGGACAGGCTAGTCCCCAGAGAGGGGGTGTTAGACACAGACTGGACAGGCTAGTCCCCAGAGAGGGGGTTGTTAGATACAGACTGGACAGGCCCCAGAGAGGGGGTTGTTAGATACAGACTGGACAGGCCCCAGAGAGGGGGTTGTTAGATACAGTCTGGACAGGCCCCAGAGAGGAGGTTGTTAGATACAGACTGGACAGGCTAGTCCTCAGAGAGGGTTTTGTTAGATACAGACTGGACAGGCTAGTCCCCAGAGAGGGGGTTGTTAGATACAGACTGGACAGGCTTGTCCCCAGAGAGGGGGTTGTTAGATACAGACTGGACAGGCCTCAGAGAGGGGGTTGTAAGATACAGTCTGGACAGGCTACTCCTCAGAGAGGGGGTTGTTAGATACAGACTGGACAGGCCCCAGAGAGGGGGTTGTTAGATACAGACTGGACAGGCCCCAGAGAAGGGGTTGTTAGATACAAACTGGACAGGCCCCAGAGAGGGGGTTGTAAGATACAGTCTGGACAGGCTAGTCCCCAGAGAGGGGGTGTTAGATACAGACTGGACAGGCTAGTCCCCAGAGAGGGGGTTGTTAGATACAGACTGGACAGGCCCCAGAGAGGGGGTTGTTAGATAGTCTGGACAGGCTAGTCCCCAGAGAGGGGTTTGTTAGATACAGACTGGACAGGCTAGGCCCCAGAGAGGGGGTTGTTAGATACAGACTGGACAGGCTAGTCCCCAGACAGGGGGTTTGTTAGATACAGACTGGACAGGCTAGTCTCCAGAGAGGGGGTTGTTAGATATAGACTGGACAGGCTAGTCCCCAGAGAGGGGGTTGTTAGATACAGACTGGACAGGCTAGTCCCCAGAGAGAGGGTTGTTAGATACAGACTGGACAGGCTGGTCCTCAGAGAGGGGGTTGTTAGATACAGACTGGACAGGCTAGTCTCCAGATAGGGGGTTGTTAGATACAGACTGGACAGGCCCCAGAGAGGGGGTTGTTAGATACAGACTGGACAGGCTAGTACCCAGAGAGGGGGTTGTTAGATACAGTCTGGACAGGCCCCAGAGAGGAGGTTGTTAGATACAGTCTGGACAGGACCCATAGAGGGGGTTGTTAGATACAGAAAGGCTAGGCCCCCGTGAGGGGGTTGTTAGAGACAGACTGGACAGGCTAGTCCCCAGAGAGGGGGTTGTTAGATACAGACTGGACAGGCTTGTCCCCAGAGAGGGGGTTGTTAGATACAGACTGGACAGGCCTCAGAGAGGGGGTTGTAAGATACAGTCTGGACAGGCTAGTCCTCAGAGAGGGGGTTGTTAGATACAGACTGGACAGGCCCCAGAGAGGGGGTTGTTAGATACAGACTGGACAGGCCCCAGAGAAGGGGTTGTTAGATACAAACTGGACAGGCCCCAGAGAGGGGGTTGTAAGATACAGTCTGGACAGGCTAGTCCCCAGAGAGGGGGTGTTAGATACAGACTGGACAGGCTAGTCCCCAGAGAGGGGGTTGTTAGATACAGACTGGACAGGCCCCAGAGAGGGGGTTGTTAGATAGTCTGGACAGGCTAATCCCCAGAGAGGGGTTTGTTAGATACAGACTGGACAGGCTAGTCCCCAGACAGGGGGTTGTTAGATACAGACTGGACAGGCTAGTCTCCAGAGAGGGGGTTGTTAGATAAAGACTGGACAGGCTAATCCCCAGAGAGGGGGTTGTTAGATACAGACTGGACAGGCTAGTCCCCAGAGAGAGGGTTGTTAGATACAGACTGGACAGGCTGGTCCTCAGAGAGGGGGTTGTTAGATACAGACTGGACAGGCTAGTCTCCAGATAGGGGGTTGTTAGATACAGACTGGACAGGCCCCAGAGAGGGGGTTGTTAGATATAGACTGGAAAGGCTAGTCCTCGGAGAGGGGGTTGTTAGATACAGACTGGACAGGCTAGTCTCCAGATAGGGTGTTGTTAGATACAGACTGGACAGGCCCCAGAGAGGGGGTTGTTAGATACAGACTGGACAGGCTAGTACCCAGAGAGGGGGTTGTTAGATACAGTCTGGACAGGCCCCAGAGAGGGGGTTGTTAGATACAGACTGGACAGTCCCCAGAGAGGGGGTTGTTAGATACAGACTGGACATGCCCCAGAGAGGGGATGTTAGATACAGTCTGGACAGGCCCCAGAGAGGGGGTTGTTAGATACAGTCTGGACAGGCCCCAGAGAGGGGTTTGTTAGATACAGACTGGACAGGCTAGTCCCCAGAGAGGGGGTTGTTAGATACAGTCTGGACAGGCCCCAGAGAGGGGGTTGTTAGATACAGACTGGACAGGCCCCAGAGAGGGGGTTGTTAGATACAGTCTGGACAGGCTAGTCCCCAGAGAGGGGGTTGTTAGATACAAACTGGACAGGCCCCAGAGAGGGGGTTGTTAGATACAGTCTGGACAGGCTAGTCCCCAGAGAGGGGGTTGTTAGATACAAACTGGACAGTGCTAGTCCTCAGAGAGGGGGTTGTTAGAAACAGACTGGAGAGGCCCCAGAGAGGGGGTTGTTAGATACAGTCTGGACAGGACCCATAGAGGGGGTTGTTAGATACAGACAGGCTAGGCCGCAGAGAGGGGGTTGTTAGATACAGACTGGACAGGCTAGTCCCCAGAGAGGGGGTTGTTAGATACAGACTGGACAGACTAGTCCCCAGAGAGGGGGTTGTTAGATACAGACTGGACAGGCCTCAGAGAGGGGGTTGTAAGATACAGTCTGGACAGGCTAGTCCTCAGAGAGGGGGTTGTTAGATACAGACTAGACAGGCCCCAGAGAGGGGGTTGTTAGATACAGACTGCACAGGCCCAAGAGAAGGGGTTGTTAGATACAAACTGGACAGGCTAGTCCCCAGAGAGGGGGTGTTAGATACAGACTGGACAGGCTAGTCCCCAGAGAGGGGGTTGTTAGATACAGACTGGACAGGCCCCAGAGAGGGGGTTGTTAGATAGAGACTGGACAGGCCCCAGAGAGGGGGTTGTTAGATACAGTCTGGACAGGCCCCAGAGAGGAGGTTGTTAGATACAGACTGGACAGGCTAGTCTTCAGAGAGGGGGTTGTTAGATACAGACTGGACAGGCTAGTCCCCAGAGAGGGGGTTGTTAGATACAGACTGGACAGGCTTGTCCCCAGAGAGGGGGTTGTTAGATACAGTCTGGACAGGCTAGTCCTCAGAGAGGGGGTTGTTAGATACAGACTGGACAGGCCTCAGAGAGGGGGTTGTAAGATACAGTCTGGACAGGCTAGTCCTCAGAGAGGGGGTTGTTAGATACAGACTGGACAGGCCCCAGAGAGGGGGTTGTTAGATACAGACTGGACAGGCCCCAGAGAAGGGGTTGTTAGATACAAACTGGACAGGCCCCAGAGAGGGGGTTGTAAGATACAGTCTGGACAGGCTAGTCCCCAGAGAGGGGGTGTTAGATACAGACTGGACAGGCTAGTCCCCAGAGAGGGGGTTGTTAGATACAGACTGGACAGGCCCCAGAGAGGGGGTTGTTAGATAGTCTGGACAGGCTAGTCCCCAGAGAGGGGTTTGTTAGATACAGACTGGACAGGCTAGGCCCCAGAGAGGGGGTTGTTAGATAAAGACTGGACAGGCTAGTCCCCAGACAGGGGGTTGTTAGATACAGACTGGACAGGCTAGTCTCCAGAGAGGGGGTTGTTAGATATAGACTGGACAGGCTAGTCCCCAGAGAGGGGGTTGTTAGATACTGACTGGACAGGCTAGTCCCCAGAGAGAGGGTTGTTAGATACAGACTGGACAGGCTGGTCCTCAGAGAGGGGGTTGTTAGATACAGACTGGACAGGCTAGTCTCCAGATAGGGAGTTGTTAGATACAGACTGGACAGGCCCCAGAGAGGGGGTTGTTAGATATAGACTGGAAAGGCTAGTCCTCAGAGAGGGGGTTGTTAGATACAGACTGGACAGGCCCCAGAGAGGGGGTTGTTAGATACAGACTGGACAGGCTAGTACCCAGAGAGGGGGTTGTTAGATACAGTCTGGACAGGCCCCAGAGAGGGGGTTGTTAGATACAGACTGGAAAGTCCCCAGAGAGGGCGTTGTTAGATACAGTCTGGACAGGCCCCAGAGAGGGGGTTGTTAGATACAGTCTGGACAGGCCCCAGAGAGGGGGTTGTTAGATACAGACTGGATAGGCTGGTCCCCAGAGAGGGGGTTGTTAGATACAGACTGGACAGGCTAGTACCCAGAGAGGGGGTTGTTAGATACAGTCTGGACAGGCCCCAGAGAGGGGGTTGTTAGATACAGACTGGACAGGCCCCAGAGAGGGGGTTGTTAGATACAGTCTGGACAGGCTAGTCCCCAGAGAGGGGGTTGTTAGATACAAACTGGACAGGCCCCAGAGAGGGGGTTGTTAGATACAGTCTGGACAGGCTAGTCCCCAGAGAGGGGGTTGTTAGATACAAACTGGACAGGCTAGTCCTCAGAGAGGGGGTTGTTAGATACAGACTGGAGAGGCCCCAGAGAGGGGGTTGTTAGATACAGTCTGGACAGGACCCATAGAGGGGGTTGTTAGATACAGACAGGCTAGGCCGCAGAGAGGGGGTTGTTAGATACAGACTGGACAGGCTAGTCCCCAGAGAGGGGGTTGTTAGATACAGACTGGACAGACTAGTCCCCAGAGAGGGGGTTGTTAGATACAGACTGGACAGGCCTCAGAGAGGGGGTTGTAAGATACAGTCTGGACAGGCTAGTCCTCAGAGAGGGGGTTGTTAGATACAGACTAGACAGGCCCCAGTGAGGGGGTTGTTAGATACAGACTGGACAGGCCCCAGAGAAGGGGTTGTTAGATACAAACTGGACAGGCTAGTCCCCAGAGAGGGGGTGTTAGATACAGACTGGACAGGCTAGTCCCCAGAGAGGGGGTTGTTAGATACAGACTGGACAGGCCCCAGAGAGGGGGTTGTTAGATACAGACCGGACAGGCCCCAGAGAGGGGGTTGTTAGATACAGTCTGGACAGGCCCCAGAGAGGAGGTTGTTAGATACAGACTGGACAGGCTAGTCCCCAGAGAGGGGGTTGTTAGATACAGTCTGGACAGGCCCCAGAGAGGGGGTTGTTAGATACAGACTGGACAGGCTAGGCCCCAGAGAGGGGGTTGTTAGATACAGACTGGACAGGCTAGTCCCCAGAGAGGGGGTTGTTAGATACAGTCTGGACAGGCTAGTCCCCAGAGAGGGGGTTGTTAGATACAGTCTGGACAGTCCCCAGAGAGGGGGTTGTTAGATACAGACTGGACAGGCTAGTCCCCAGAGAGGGGGTTGTTAGATACAGACTGGACAGGCTAGTCCCCAGAGAGGGGGTTGTTAGATACAGTCTGGACAGGCCCCAGAGAGGGGGTTGTTAGATACATACTGGACAGGCCCCAGAGAGGGGGTTGTTAGATACAGTCTGGACAGGCTAGTCCCCAGAGAGGGGGTTGTTAGATACAAACTGGACAGGCCCCAGAGAGGGGGTTGTTAGATACAGTCTGGACAGGCTAGTCCCCAGAGAGGGGGTTGTTAGATACAAACTGGACAGGCTAGTCCTCAGAGAGGGGGTTGTTAGAAACAGACTGGAGAGGCCCCAGAGAGGGGGTTGTTAGATACAGTCTGGACAGGACCCATAGAGGGGGTTGTTAGATACAGAAAGGCTAGGCCCCAGAGAGGGGGTTGTTAGATACAGACTGGACAGGCTAGTCCCCAGAGAGGGGGTTGTTAGATACAAACTGGACAGGCCCCAGAGAGGGGGTTGTTAGATACAGTCTGGACAGGCTAGTCCCCAGAGAGGGGGTTGTTAGATACAAACTGGACAGTGCTAGTCCTCAGAGAGGGGGTTGTTAGAAACAGACTGGAGAGGCCCCAGAGAGGGGGTTGTTAGATACAGTCTGGACAGGACCCATAGAGGGGGTTGTTAGATACAGACAGGCTAGGCCGCAGAGAGGGGGTTGTTAGATACAGACTGGACAGGCTAGTCCCCAGAGAGGGGGTTGTTAGATACAGACTGGACAGACTAGTCCCCAGAGAGGGGGTTGTTAGATACAGACTGGACAGGCCTCAGAGAGGGGGTTGTAAGATACAGTCTGGACAGGCTAGTCCTCAGAGAGGGGGTTGTTAGATACAGACTAGACAGGCCCCAGAGAGGGGGTTGTTAGATACAGACTGGACAGGCCCCAGAGAAGGGGTTGTTAGATACAAACTGGACAGGCTAGTCCCCAGAGAGGGGGTGTTAGATACAGACTGGACAGGCTAGTCCCCAGAGAGGGGGTTGTTAGATACAGACTGGACAGGCCCCAGAGAGGGGGTTGTTAGATAGAGACTGGACAGGCCCCAGAGAGGGGGTTGTTAGATACAGTCTGGACAGGCCCCAGAGAGGAGGTTGTTAGATACAGACTGGACAGGCTAGTCTTCAGAGAGGGGGTTGTTAGATACAGACTGGACAGGCTAGTCCCCAGAGAGGGGGTTGTTAGATACAGACTGGACAGGCTTGTCCCCAGAGAGGGGGTTGTTAGATACAGACTGGACAGGCCTCAGAGAGGGGGTTGTAAGATACAGTCTGGACAGGCTAGTCCTCAGAGAGGGGGTTGTTAGATACAGACTGGACAGGCCCCAGAGAGGGGGTTGTTAGATACAGACTGGACAGGCCCCAGAGAAGGGGTTGTTAGATACAAACTGGACAGGCCCCAGAGAGGGGGTTGTAAGATACAGTCTGGACAGGCTAGTCCCCAGAGAGGGGGTGTTAGATACAGACTGGACAGGCTAGTCCCCAGAGAGGGGGTTGTTAGATACAGACTGGACAGGCCCCAGAGAGGGGGTTGTTAGATAGTCTGGACAGGCTAGTCCCCAGAGAGGGGTTTGTTAGATACAGACTGGACAGGCTAGGCCCCAGAGAGGGGGTTGTTAGATAAAGACTGGACAGGCTAGTCCCCAGACAGGGGGTTGTTAGATACAGACTGGACAGGCTAGTCTCCAGAGAGGGGGTTGTTAGATATAGACTGGACAGGCTAGTCCCCAGAGAGGGGGTTGTTAGATACTGACTGGACAGGCTAGTCCCCAGAGAGAGGGTTGTTAGATACAGACTGGACAGGCTGGTCCTCAGAGAGGGGGTTGTTAGATACAGACTGGACAGGCTAGTCTCCAGATAGGGGGTTGTTAGATACAGACTGGACAGGCCCCAGAGAGGGGGTTGTTAGATATAGACTGGAAAGGCTAGTCCTCAGAGAGGGGGTTGTTAGATACAGACTGGACAGGCCCCAGAGAGGGGGTTGTTAGATACAGACTGGACAGGCTAGTACCCAGAGAGGGGGTTGTTAGATACAGTCTGGACAGGCCCCAGAGAGGGGGTTGTTAGATACAGACTGGAAAGTCCCCAGAGAGGGCGTTGTTAGATACAGTCTGGACAGGCCCCAGAGAGGGGGTTGTTAGATACAGTCTGGACAGGCCCCAGAGAGGGGGTTGTTAGATACAGACTGGATAGGCTAGTCCCCAGAGAGGGGGTTGTTAGATACAGACTGGACAGGCTAGTCCCCAGAGAGGGGGTTGTTAGATACAGTCTGGACAGGCCCCAGAGAGGGGGTTGTTAGATACAGACTGGACAGGTCCCAGAGAGGGGGTTGTTAGATACAGTCTGGACAGGCTAGTCCCCAGAGAGGGGGTTGTTAGATACAAACTGGACAGGCCCCAGAGAGGGGGTTGTTAGATACAGTCTGGACAGGCTAGTCCCCAGAGAGGGGGTTGTTAGATACAAACTGGACAGGCTAGTCCTCAGAGAGGGGGTTGTTAGATACAGACTGGAGAGGCCCCAGAGAGGGGGTTGTTAGATACAGTCTGGACAGGACCCATAGAGGGGTTTGTTAGATACAGACAGGCTAGGCCGCAGAGAGGGGGTTGTTAGATACAGACTGGACAGGCTAGTCCCCAGAGAGGGGGTTGTTAGATACAGACTGGACAGACTAGTCCCCAGAGAGGGGGTTGTTAGATACAGACTGGACAGGCCTCAGAGAGGGGGTTGTAAGATACAGTCTGGACAGGCTAGTCCTCAGAGAGGGGGTTGTTAGATACAGACTAGACAGGCCCCAGTGAGGGGGTTGTTAGATACAGCCTGGACAGGCCCCAGAGAAGGGGTTGTTAGATACAAACTGGACAGGCTAGTCCCCAGAGAGGGGGTGTTAGATACAGACTGGACAGGCTAGTCCCCAGAGAGGGGGTTGTTAGATACAGACTGGACAGGCCCCAGAGAGGGGGTTGTTAGATACAGACCGGACAGGCCCCAGAGAGGGGGTTGTTAGATACAGTCTGGACAGGCCCCAGAGAGGAGGTTGTTAGATACAGACTGGACAGGCTAGTCCCCAGAGAGGGGGTTGTTAGATACAGTCTGGACAGGCCCCAGAGAGGGGGTTGTTAGATACAGACTGGACAGGCTAGGCCCCAGAGAGGGGGTTGTTAGATACAGACTGGACAGGCTAGTCCCCAGAGAGGGGGTTGTTAGATACAGTCTGGACAGGCTAGTCCCCAGAGAGGGGGTTGTTAGATACAGTCTGGACAGTCCCCAGAGAGGGGGTTGTTAGATACAGACTGGACAGGCTAGTCCCCAGAGAGGGGGTTGTTAGATACAGACTGGACAGGCTAGTCCCCAGAGAGGGGGTTGTTAGATACAGTCTGGACAGGCCCCAGAGAGGGGGTTGTTAGATACATACTGGACAGGCCCCAGAGAGGGGGTTGTTAGATACAGTCTGGACAGGCTAGTCCCCAGAGAGGGGGTTGTTAGATACAAACTGGACAGGCCCCAGAGAGGGGGTTGTTAGATACAGTCTGGACAGGCTAGTCCCCAGAGAGGTGGTTGTTAGATACAAACTGGACAGGCTAGTCCTCAGAGAGGGGGTTGTTAGAAACAGACTGGAGAGGCCCCAGAGAGGGGGTTGTTAGATACAGTCTGGACAGGACCCATAGAGGGGGTTGTTAGATACAGAAAGGCTAGGCCCCAGAGAGGGGGTTGTTAGATACAGACTGGACAGGCTAGTCCCCAGAGAGGGGGTTATTAGATACAGACTGGACAGGCTAGTCCCCAGAGAGGGGGTTGTTAGATACAGACTGGACAGGCCTCAGAGAGGGGGTTGTAAGATACAGTCTGGACAGGCTAGTCCTCAGAGAGGGGGCTGTTAGATAAAGACTGGACAGGCCCCAGAGAGGGGGTTGTTAGATACAGACTGGACAGGCTTGTCCCCAGAGAGGGGGTTGTTAGATACAGACTGGACAGGCCCCAGAGAAGGGGTTGTTAGATACAAACTGGACAGGCTAGTCCCCAGAGAGGGGGTGTTAGATACAGACTGGACAGGCTAGTCCCCAGAGAGGGGGTTGTTAGATACAGACTGGACAGGCCCCAGAGAGGGGGTTGTTAGATACAGACTGGACAGGCTAGTACCCAGAGAGGGGGTTGTTAGATACAGTCTGGACAGGCCCCAGAGAGGGGGTTGTTAGATACAGACTGGACAGGCTAGTCCCCATAGAGGGGGTTGTTAGATACAGACTGGACAGGCTAGTCCCCAGAGAGGGGGTTGTTAGATACAGTCTGGACAGGCCCCAGAGAGGGGGTTGTTAGATACAGACTGGACAGGCCCCAGAGAGGGGGTTGTTAGATACAGTCTGGACAGGCTAGTCCCCAGAGAGGGGGTTGTTAGATACAAACTGGACAGGCCCCAGAGAGGGGTTTGTTAGATACAGTCTGGACAGGCTAGTCCCCAGAGAGGGGGTTGTTAGATACAGACAGGCTAGGCCGCAGAGAGGGGGTTGTTAGATACAGACTGGACAGGCTAGTCCCCAGAGAGGGGGTTGTTAGATACAGACTGGACAGACTAGTCCCCAGAGAGGGGGTTGTTAGATACAGACTGGACAGGCCTCAGAGAGGGGGTTGTAAGATACAGTCTGGACAGGCTAGTCCTCAGAGAGGGGGTTGTTAGATACAGACTAGACAGGCCCCAGAGAGGGGGTTGTTAGATACAGACTGGACAGGCCCCAGAGAAGGGGTTGTTAGATACAAACTGGACAGGCTAGTCCCCAGAGAGGGGGTGTTAGATACAGACTGGACAGGCTAGTCCCCAGAGAGGGGGTTGTTAGATACAGACTGGACAGGCCCCAGAGAGGGGGTTGTTAGATACAGACTGGACAGGCCCCAGAGAGGGGGTTGTTAGATACAGTCTGGACAGGCCCCAGAGAGGAGGTTGTTAGATACAGACTGGACAGGCTAGTCCCCAGAGAGGGGGTTGTTAGATACAGTCTGGACAGGCCCCAGAGAGGGGGTTGTTAGATACAGACTGGACAGGCCTCAGAGAGGGGGGTGTTAGATACAGACTGGACAGGCTAGGCCCCAGAGAGGGGGTTGTTAGATACAGACTGGACAGGCTAGTCCCCAGAGAGGGGGGTGTTAGATACAGACTGGACAGACTAGTCCCCAGAGAGGGGGGTGTTAGATACAGACTGGACAGGCCCCAGAGAGGGGGTTGTTAGATACAGACTGGACAGTCTAGTCCCCAGAGAGGGGGTTGTTAGATACAGACTGGACAGGCCTCAGAGAGGGGGTTGTTAGATACAGACTGGACAGGCCTCAGAGAGGGGGGTGTTAGATACAGACTGGACAGGCTAGTCCCCAGAGAGGGGGTTGTTAGATACAGTCTGGACAGGCCACAGAGAGGGGGTTGTTAGATACAGACTGGACAGGCTAGTCCACAGAGAGGGGGTTGTTAGATACAGTCTGGATAGGCCCCAGAGAGGGGGTTGTTAGATACAGACTGGACAGGCCCCAGAGAGGGGGTTGTTAGATACAGACTGGACAGGCCCCAGAGAGGGGGCTGTTAGATACAGTCTGGGCAGGCTAGTCCCCAGAGAGGGGGTTGTTAGATACAGACTGGACAGGCTAGTCCTCAGAGAGGGGGTTGTTAGATACAGACTGGACAGGCCCCAGAGAGGGGGTTGTTAGATACAGTCTGGACAGGACCCATAGAGGGGGTTGTTAGATACAGAAAGGCTAGGCCCCAGAGAGGGGGTTGTTAGATACAGACTGGACAGGCTAGTCCCCAGAGAGGGGGTTGTTAGATACAGACTGGACAGGCCTCAGAGAGGGGGTTGTAAGATACAGTCTGGACAGGCTAGTCCTCAGAGAGGGGGTTGTTAGATACAGACTAGACAGGCCCTAGAGAGGGGGTTGTTAGATACAGACTGGACAGGCCCCAGAGAAGGGGTTGTTAGATACAAACTGGACAGGCTAGTCCCCAGAGAGGGGGTGTTAGATACAGACTGGACAGGCTAGTCCCCAGAGAGGGGGTTGTTAGATACAGACTGGACAGGCCCCAGAGAGGGGGTTGTTAGATACAGACTGGACAGGCCCCAGAGAGGGGGTTGTTAGATACAGTCTGGACAGGCCCCAGAGAGGAGGTTGTTAGATACAGACTGGACAGGCTAGTCCCCAGAGAGGGGGTTGTTAGATACAGTCTGGACAGGCCCCAGAGAGGGGGTTGTTAGATACAGACTGGACAGGCTAGGCCCCAGAGAGGGGGTTGTTAGATACAGACTGGACAGGCTAGTCCCCAGAGAGGGGGTTGTTAGATACAGTCTGGACAGGCTAGTCCCCAGAGAGGGGGTTGTTAGATACAGTCTGGACAGTCTAGTCCCCAGAGAGGGGGTTGTTAGATACAGACTGGACAGGCTAGTCCCCAGAGAGGGGGTTGTTAGATACAGACTGGACAGGCTAGTCCCCAGAGAGGGGGTTGTTAGATACAGACTGGACAGTTTAGTCCCCAGAGAGGGGGTTGTTAGATACAGACTGGACAGGCTAGTCCCCAGAGAGGGGGTTGTTAGATACAGTCTGGACAGTCCCCAGAGAGGGGGTTGTTAGATACAGACTGGGCAGGCTAGTCCCCAGAGAGGGGGGTGTTAGATACAGACTGGACAGGCTAGTCCCCAGAGAGGGGGTTGTTAGATACAGTCTGGACAGGCTAGTCCCCAGAGAGGGGGTTGTTAGATACAGTCTGGACAGTCCCCAGAGAGGGGGTTGTTAGATACAGACTGGACAGGCTAGTCCCCAGAGAGGGGGTTGTTAGATACAGACTGGACAGGCTAGTCCCCAGAGAGGGGGTTGTTAGATACAGTCTGGACAGGCCCCAGAGAGGGGGTTGTTAGATACATACTGGACAGGCCCCAGAGAGGGGGTTGTTAGATACAGTCTGGACAGGCTAGTCCCCAGAGAGGGGGTTGTTAGATACAAACTGGACAGGCCCCAGAGAGGGAGTTGTTAGATACAGTCTGGACAGGCTAGTCCCCAGAGAGGGGGTTGTTAGATACAAACTGGACAGGCTAGTCCTCAGAGAGGGGGTTGTTAGAAACAGACTGGAGAGGCCCCAGAGAGGGGGTTGTTAGATACAGTCTGGACAGGACCCATAGAGGGGGTTGTTAGATACAGAAAGGCTAGGCCCCAGAGAGGGGGTTGTTAGATACAGACTGGACAGGCTAGTCCCCAGAGAGGGGGTTATTAGATACAGACTGGACAGGCTAGTCCCCAGAGAGGGGGTTGTTAGATACAGACTGGACAGGCCTCAGAGAGGGGGTTGTAAGATACAGTCTGGACAGGCTAGTCCTCAGAGAGGGGGTTGTTAGATAAAGACTGGACAGGCCCCAGAGAGGGGGTTGTTAGATACAGACTGGACAGGCTTGTCCCCAGAGAGGGGGTTGTTAGATACAGACTGGACAGGCCCCAGAGAAGGGGTTGTTAGATACAAACTGGACAGGCTAGTCCCCAGAGAGGGGGTGTTAGATACAGACTGGACAGGCTAGTCCCCAGAGAGGGGGTTGTTAGATACAGACTGGACAGGCCCCAGAGAGGGGGTTGTTAGATACAGACTGGACAGGCTAGTACCCAGAGAGGGGGTTGTTAGATACAGTCTGGACAGGCCCCAGAGAGGGGGTTGTTAGATACAGACTGGACAGGCTAGTCCCCATAGAGGGGGTTGTTAGATACAGACTGGACAGGCTAGTCCCCAGAGAGGGGGTTGTTAGATACAGTCTGGACAGGCCCCAGAGAGGGGGTTGTTAGATACAGACTGGACAGGCCCCAGAGAGGGGGTTGTTAGATACAGTCTGGACAGGCTAGTCCCCAGAGAGGGGGTTGTTAGATACAAACTGGACAGGCCCCAGAGAGGGGTTTGTTAGATACAGTCTGGACAGGCTAGTCCCCAGAGAGGGGGTTGTTAGATACAGACAGGCTAGGCCGCAGAGAGGGGGTTGTTAGATACAGACTGGACAGGCTAGTCCCCAGAGAGGGGGTTGTTAGATACAGACTGGACAGACTAGTCCCCAGAGAGGGGGTTGTTAGATACAGACTGGACAGGCCTCAGAGAGGGGGTTGTAAGATACAGTCTGGACAGGCTAGTCCTCAGAGAGGGGGTTGTTAGATACAGACTAGACAGGCCCCAGAGAGGGGGTTGTTAGATACAGACTGGACAGGCCCCAGAGAAGGGGTTGTTAGATACAAACTGGACAGGCTAGTCCCCAGAGAGGGGGTGTTAGATACAGACTGGACAGGCTAGTCCCCAGAGAGGGGGTTGTTAGATACAGACTGGACAGGCCCCAGAGAGGGGGTTGTTAGATACAGACTGGACAGGCCCCAGAGAGGGGGTTGTTAGATACAGTCTGGACAGGCCCCAGAGAGGAGGTTGTTAGATACAGACTGGACAGGCTAGTCCCCAGAGAGGGGGTTGTTAGATACAGTCTGGACAGGCCCCAGAGAGGGGGTTGTTAGATACAGACTGGACAGGCCTCAGAGAGGGGGGTGTTAGATACAGACTGGACAGGCTAGGCCCCAGAGAGGGGGTTGTTAGATACAGACTGGACAGGCTAGTCCTCAGAGAGGGGGGTGTTAGATACAGACTGGACAGGCCCCAGAGAGGGGGTTGTTAGATACAGACTGGACAGTCTAGTCCCCAGAGAGGGGGTTGTTAGATACAGACTGGACAGGCCTCAGAGAGGGGGTTGTTAGATACAGACTGGACAGGCCTCAGAGAGGGGGGTGTTAGATACAGACTGGACAGGCTAGTCCCCAGAGAGGGGGTTGTTAGATACAGTCTGGACAGGCCACAGAGAGGGGGTTGTTAGATACAGACTGGACAGGCTAGTCCACAGAGAGGGGGTTGTTAGATACAGTCTGGATAGGCCCCAGAGAGGGGGTTGTTAGATACAGACTGGACAGGCCCCAGAGAGGGGGTTGTTAGATACAGACTGGACAGGCCCCAGAGAGGGGGCTGTTAGATACAGTCTGGGCAGGCTAGTCCCCAGAGAGGGGGTTGTTAGATACAGACTGGACAGGCTAGTCCTCAGAGAGGGGGTTGTTAGATACAGACTGGACAGGCCCCAGAGAGGGGGTTGTTAGATACAGTCTGGACAGGACCCATAGAGGGGGTTGTTAGATACAGAAAGGCTAGGCCCCAGAGAGGGGGTTGTTAGATACAGACTGGACAGGCTAGTCCCCAGAGAGGGGGTTGTTAGATACAGACTGGACAGGCCTCAGAGAGGGGGTTGTAAGATACAGTCTGGACAGGCTAGTCCTCAGAGAGGGGGTTGTTAGATACAGACTAGACAGGCCCTAGAGAGGGGGTTGTTAGATAC
>NC_074693.1:9609582-9672082 GCF_029448725.1 Salvelinus fontinalis
AGACTGGACAGGCCCCAGAGAAGGGGTTGTTAGATACAAACTGGACAGGCTAGTCCCCAGAGAGGGGGTGTTAGATACAGACTGGACAGGCTAGTCCCCAGAGAGGGGGTTGTTAGATACAGACTGGACAGGCCCCAGAGAGGGGGTTGTTAGATACAGACTGGACAGGCCCCAGAGAGGGGGTTGTTAGATACAGTCTGGACAGGCCCCAGAGAGGAGGTTGTTAGATACAGACTGGACAGGCTAGTCCCCAGAGAGGGGGTTGTTAGATACAGTCTGGACAGGCCCCAGAGAGGGGGTTGTTAGATACAGACTGGACAGGCTAGGCCCCAGAGAGGGGGTTGTTAGATACAGACTGGACAGGCTAGTCCCCAGAGAGGGGGTTGTTAGATACAGTCTGGACAGGCTAGTCCCCAGAGAGGGGGTTGTTAGATACAGTCTGGACAGTCTAGTCCCCAGAGAGGGGGTTGTTAGATACAGACTGGACAGGCTAGTCCCCAGAGAGGGGGTTGTTAGATACAGACTGGACAGGCTAGTCCCCAGAGAGGGGGTTGTTAGATACAGACTGGACAGGCTAGTCCCCAGAAAGGGGGTTGTTAGATACAGACTGGACAGGCTAGTCCCCAGAGAGGGGGTTGTTAGATACAGTCTGGACAGTCCCCAGAGAGGGGGTTGTTAGATACAGACTGGGCAGGCTAGTCCCCAGAGAGGGGGGTGTTAGATACAGACTGGACAGACTAGTCCCCAGAGAGGGGGGTGTTAGATACAGACTGGACAGGCCACAGAGAGGGGGTTGTTAGATACAGACTGGACAGGCTAGTCCCCAGAGAGGGGGTTGTTAGATACAGACTGGACAGGCCTCAGAGAGGTGGTTGTTAGATACAGACTGCACAGGCCTCAGAGAGGGGGTTGTTAGATACAGACTGGATAGGCCCCAGAGAGGGGGTTGTTAGATACAGACTGGAAAGGCCCCAGAGAGGGGGTTGTTAGATACAGACTGGACAGTCCCCAGAGAGGGGGTTGTTAGATACAGACTGGACAGTCCCCAGAGAGGGGGTTGTTAGATACAGACTGGAAAAGCTAGTCCCCAGAGAGGGGGTTGTTAGATACAGTCTGGACAGGCCACAGAGAGGGGGTTGTTAGATACAGACTGGACAGGCTAGTCCACAGAGAGGGGGTTGTTAGATACAGTCTGGACAGGCCCCAGAGAGGGGGTTGTTAGATACAGACTGGACAGGACCCATAGAGGGGGTTGTTAGATACAGACAGGCTAGGCCGCAGAGAGGGGGTTGTTAGATACAGACTGGACAGGCTAGTCCCCAGAGAGGGGGTTGTTAGATACAGACTGGACAGACTAGTCCCCAGAGAGGGGGTTGTTAGATACAGACTGGACAGGCCTCAGAGAGGGGGTTGTAAGATACAGTCTGGACAGGCTAGTCCTCAGAGAGGGGGTTGTTAGATACAGACTAGACAGGCCCCAGAGAAGGGGTTGTTAGATACAAACTGGACAGGCTAGTCCCCAGAGAGGGGGTGTTAGATACAGACTGGACAGGCTAGTCCCCAGAGAGGGGGTTGTTAGATACAGACTGGACAGGCCCCAGAGAGGGGGTTGTTAGATACAGACTGGACAGGCCCCAGAGAGGGGGTTGTTAGATACAGTCTGGACAGGCCCCAGAGAGGAGGTTGTTAGATACAGACTGGACAGGCTAGTCCCCAGAGAGGGGGTTGTTAGATACAGTCTGGACAGGCCCCAGAGAGGGGGTTGTTAGATACAGACTGGACAGGCTAGGCCCCAGAGAGGGGGTTGTTAGATACAGACTGGACAGGCTAGTCCCCAGAGAGGGGGGTGTTAGATACAGACTGGACAGACTAGTCCCCAGAGAGGGGGGTGTTAGATACAGACTGGACAGGCCCCAGAGAGGGGGTTGTTAGATACAGACTGGACAGTCTAGTCCCCAGAGAGGGGGTTGTTAGATACAGTCTGGACAGGCCCCAGAGAGGGGGTTGTTAGATACAGACTGGACAGGCCCCAGAGAGGGGGTTGTTAGATACAGTCTGGACAGGCTAGTCCCCAGAGAGGGGGTTGTTAGATACAAACTGGACAGGCCCCAGAGAGGGGTTTGTTAGATACAGTCTGGACAGGCTAGTCCCCAGAGAGGGGGTTGTTAGATACAGACAGGCTAGGCCGCAGAGAGGGGGTTGTTAGATACAGACTGGACAGGCTAGTCCCCAGAGAGGGGGTTGTTAGATACAGACTGGACAGACTAGTCCCCAGAGAGGGGGTTGTTAGATACAGACTGGACAGGCCTCAGAGAGGGGGTTGTAAGATACAGTCTGGACAGGCTAGTCCTCAGAGAGGGGGTTGTTAGATACAGACTAGACAGGCCCCAGAGAGGGGGTTGTTAGATACAGACTGGACAGGCCCCAGAGAAGGGGTTGTTAGATACAAACTGGACAGGCTAGTCCCCAGAGAGGGGGTGTTAGATACAGACTGGACAGGCTAGTCCCCAGAGAGGGGGTTGTTAGATACAGACTGGACAGGCCCCAGAGAGGGGGTTGTTAGATACAGACTGGACAGGCCCCAGAGAGGGGGTTGTTAGATACAGTCTGGACAGGCCCCAGAGAGGAGGTTGTTAGATACAGACTGGACAGGCTAGTCCCCAGAGAGGGGGTTGTTAGATACAGTCTGGACAGGCCCCAGAGAGGGGGTTGTTAGATACAGACTGGACAGGCCTCAGAGAGGGGGGTGTTAGATACAGACTGGACAGGCTAGGCCCCAGAGAGGGGGTTGTTAGATACAGACTGGACAGGCTAGTCCTCAGAGAGGGGGGTGTTAGATACAGACTGGACAGGCCCCAGAGAGGGGGTTGTTAGATACAGACTGGACAGTCTAGTCCCCAGAGAGGGGGTTGTTAGATACAGACTGGACAGGCCTCAGAGAGGGGGTTGTTAGATACAGACTGGACAGGCCTCAGAGAGGGGGGTGTTAGATACAGACTGGACAGGCTAGTCCCCAGAGAGGGGGTTGTTAGATACAGTCTGGACAGGCCACAGAGAGGGGGTTGTTAGATACAGACTGGACAGGCTAGTCCACAGAGAGGGGGTTGTTAGATACAGTCTGGATAGGCCCCAGAGAGGGGGTTGTTAGATACAGACTGGACAGGCCCCAGAGAGGGGGTTGTTAGATACAGACTGGACAGGCCCCAGAGAGGGGGCTGTTAGATACAGTCTGGGCAGGCTAGTCCCCAGAGAGGGGGTTGTTAGATACAGACTGGACAGGCTAGTCCTCAGAGAGGGGGTTGTTAGATACAGACTGGACAGGCCCCAGAGAGGGGGTTGTTAGATACAGTCTGGACAGGACCCATAGAGGGGGTTGTTAGATACAGAAAGGCTAGGCCCCAGAGAGGGGGTTGTTAGATACAGACTGGACAGGCTAGTCCCCAGAGAGGGGGTTGTTAGATACAGACTGGACAGGCCTCAGAGAGGGGGTTGTAAGATACAGTCTGGACAGGCTAGTCCTCAGAGAGGGGGTTGTTAGATACAGACTAGACAGGCCCTAGAGAGGGGGTTGTTAGATACAGACTGGACAGGCCCCAGAGAAGGGGTTGTTAGATACAAACTGGACAGGCTAGTCCCCAGAGAGGGGGTGTTAGATACAGACTGGACAGGCTAGTCCCCAGAGAGGGGGTTGTTAGATACAGACTGGACAGGCCCCAGAGAGGGGGTTGTTAGATACAGACTGGACAGGCCCCAGAGAGGGGGTTGTTAGATACAGTCTGGACAGGCCCCAGAGAGGAGGTTGTTAGATACAGACTGGACAGGCTAGTCCCCAGAGAGGGGGTTGTTAGATACAGTCTGGACAGGCCCCAGAGAGGGGGTTGTTAGATACAGACTGGACAGGCTAGGCCCCAGAGAGGGGGTTGTTAGATACAGACTGGACAGGCTAGTCCCCAGAGAGGGGGTTGTTAGATACAGTCTGGACAGGCTAGTCCCCAGAGAGGGGGTTGTTAGATACAGTCTGGACAGTCTAGTCCCCAGAGAGGGGGTTGTTAGATACAGACTGGACAGGCTAGTCCCCAGAGAGGGGGTTGTTAGATACAGACTGGACAGGCTAGTCCCCAGAGAGGGGGTTGTTAGATACAGACTGGACAGGCTAGTCCCCAGAAAGGGGGTTGTTAGATACAGACTGGACAGGCTAGTCCCCAGAGAGGGGGTTGTTAGATACAGTCTGGACAGTCCCCAGAGAGGGGGTTGTTAGATACAGACTGGGCAGGCTAGTCCCCAGAGAGGGGGGTGTTAGATACAGACTGGACAGACTAGTCCCCAGAGAGGGGGGTGTTAGATACAGACTGGACAGGCCACAGAGAGGGGGTTGTTAGATACAGACTGGACAGGCTAGTCCCCAGAGAGGGGGTTGTTAGATACAGACTGGACAGGCCTCAGAGAGGTGGTTGTTAGATACAGACTGCACAGGCCTCAGAGAGGGGGTTGTTAGATACAGACTGGATAGGCCCCAGAGAGGGGGTTGTTAGATACAGACTGGAAAGGCCCCAGAGAGGGGGTTGTTAGATACAGACTGGACAGTCCCCAGAGAGGGGGTTGTTAGATACAGACTGGACAGTCCCCAGAGAGGGGGTTGTTAGATACAGACTGGAAAAGCTAGTCCCCAGAGAGGGGGTTGTTAGATACAGTCTGGACAGGCCACAGAGAGGGGGTTGTTAGATACAGACTGGACAGGCTAGTCCACAGAGAGGGGGTTGTTAGATACAGTCTGGACAGGCCCCAGAGAGGGGGTTGTTAGATACAGACTGGACAGGACCCATAGAGGGGGTTGTTAGATACAGACAGGCTAGGCCGCAGAGAGGGGGTTGTTAGATACAGACTGGACAGGCTAGTCCCCAGAGAGGGGGTTGTTAGATACAGACTGGACAGACTAGTCCCCAGAGAGGGGGTTGTTAGATACAGACTGGACAGGCCTCAGAGAGGGGGTTGTAAGATACAGTCTGGACAGGCTAGTCCTCAGAGAGGGGGTTGTTAGATACAGACTAGACAGGCCCCAGAGAAGGGGTTGTTAGATACAAACTGGACAGGCTAGTCCCCAGAGAGGGGGTGTTAGATACAGACTGGACAGGCTAGTCCCCAGAGAGGGGGTTGTTAGATACAGACTGGACAGGCCCCAGAGAGGGGGTTGTTAGATACAGACTGGACAGGCCCCAGAGAGGGGGTTGTTAGATACAGTCTGGACAGGCCCCAGAGAGGAGGTTGTTAGATACAGACTGGACAGGCTAGTCCCCAGAGAGGGGGTTGTTAGATACAGTCTGGACAGGCCCCAGAGAGGGGGTTGTTAGATACAGACTGGACAGGCTAGGCCCCAGAGAGGGGGTTGTTAGATACAGACTGGACAGGCTAGTCCCCAGAGAGGGGGGTGTTAGATACAGACTGGACAGACTAGTCCCCAGAGAGGGGGGTGTTAGATACAGACTGGACAGGCCCCAGAGAGGGGGTTGTTAGATACAGACTGGACAGTCTAGTCCCCAGAGAGGGGGTTGTTAGATACAGACTGGACAGGCCTCAGAGAGGGGGTTGTTAGATACAGACTGGACAGGCCTCAGAGAGGGGGGTGTTAGATACAGACTGGACAGGCTAGTCCCCAGAGAGGGGGTTGTTAGATACAGTCTGGACAGGCCACAGAGAGGGGGTTGTTAGATACAGACTTGACAGGCTAGTCCACAGAGAGGGGGTTGTTAGATACAGTCTGGATAGGCCCCAGAGAGGGGGTTGTTAGATACAGACTGGACAGGCCCCAGAGAGGGGGTTGTTAGATACAGACTGGACAGGCCCCAGAGAGGGGGCTGTTAGATACAGTCTGGGCAGGATAGTCCCCAGAGAGGGGGTTGTTAGATACAGACTGGACAGGCTAGTCCTCAGAGAGGGGGTTGTTAGATACAGACTGGACAGGTCCCAGAGAGGGGGTTGTTAGATACAGTCTGGACAGGACCCATAGAGGGGGTTGTTAGATACAGAAAGGCTAGGCCCCAGAGAGGGGGTTGTTAGATACAGACTGGACAGGCTAGTCCCCAGAGAGGGGGTTGTTAGATACAGACTGGACAGGCCTCAGAGAGGGGGTTGTAAGATACAGTCTGGACAGGCTAGTCCTCAGAGAGGGGGTTGTTAGATACAGACTAGACAGGCCCCTGAGAGGGGGTTGTTAGATACAGACTGGACAGGCCCCAGAGAAGGGGTTGTTAGATACAAACTGGACAGGCTAGTCCCCAGAGAGGGGGTGTTAGATACAGACTGGACAGGCTAGTCCCCAGAGAGGGGGTTGTTAGATACAGACTGGACAGGCCCCAGAGAGGGGGTTGTTAGATACAGACTGGACAGGCCCCAGAGAGGGGGTTGTTAGATACAGTCTGGACAGGCCCCAGAGAGGAGGTTGTTAGATACAGACTGGAGAGGCTAGTCCCCAGAGAGGGGGTTGTTAGATACAGTGTGGACAGGCCCCAGAGAGGGGGTTGTTAGATACAGACTGGACAGGCTAGGCCCCAGAGAGGGGGTTGTTAGATACAGACTGGACAGGCTAGTCCCCAGAGAGGGGGTTGTTAGATACAGTCTGGACAGGCTAGTCCCCAGAGAGGGGGTTGTTAGATACAGTCTGGACAGTCTAGTCCCCAGAGAGGGGGTTGTTAGATACAGACTGGACAGGCTAGTCCCCAGAGAGGGGGTTGTTAGATACAGACTGGACAGGCTAGTCCCCAGAGAGGGGGTTGTTAGATACAGACTGGACAGGCTAGTCCCCAGAGAGGGGGTTGTTAGATACAGACTGGACAGGCTAGTCCCCAGAGAGGGGGTTGTTAGATACAGTCTGGACAGTCCCCAGAGAGGGGGTTGTTAGATACAGACTGGGCAGGCTAGTCCCCAGAGAGGGGGGTGTTAGATACAGACTGGACAGACTAGTCCCCAGAGAGGGGGGTGTTAGATACAGACTGGACAGGCCACAGAGAGGGGGTTGTTAGATACAGACTGGACAGGCTAGTCCCCAGAGAGGGGGTTGTTAGATACAGACTGGACAGGCCTCAGAGAGGGGGTTGTTAGATACAGACTGGACAGGCCTCAGAGAGGGGGTTGTTAGATACAGACTGGATAGGCCCCAGAGAGGGGGTTGTTAGATACAGACTGGAAAGGCCCCAGAGAGGGGGTTGTTAGATACAGACTGGACAGTCCCCAGAGAGGGGGTTGTTAGATACAGACTGGACAGTCCCCAGAGAGGGGGTTGTTAGATACAGACTGGAAAAGCTAGTCCCCAGAGAGGGGGTTGTTAGATACAGTCTGGACAGGCCACAGAGAGGGGGTTGTTAGATACAGACTGGACAGGCTAGTCCACAGAGAGGGGGTTGTTAGATACAGTCTGGACAGGCCCCAGAGAGGGGGTTGTTAGATACAGACTGGACAGGCCCCAGAGAGGGGGTTGTTAGATACAGACTGGACAGGCCCCAGAGAGGGGGCTGTTAGATACAGTCTGGGCAGGCTAGTCCCCAGAGAGGGGGTTGTTAGATACAGACTGGACAGGCTAGTCCTCAGAGAGGGGGTTGTTAGATACAGACTGGACAGGCCCCAGAGAGGGGGTTGTTAGATACAGTCTGGACAGGACCCATAGATGGGGTTGTTAGATACAGAAAGGCTAGGCCCCAGAGAGGGGGTTGTTAGATACAGACTGGACAGGCTAGTCCCCAGAGAGGGGGTTGTTAGATACAGACTGGACAGGCTAGTCCCCAGAGAGGGGGTTGTTAGATACAGACTGGACAGGCCTCAGAGAGGGGGTTGTAAGATACAGTCTGGACAGGCTAGTCCTCAGAGAGGGGGTTGTTAGATAAAGACTGGACCGGCCCCAGAGAAGGGGTTGTTAGATACAAACTGGACAGGCTAGTCCCCAGAGAGGGGGTGTTAGATACAGACTGGACAGGCTAGTCCCCAGAGAGGGGGTTGTTAGATACAGACTGGACAGGCCCCAGAGAGGGGGTTGTTGGATACAGACTGGACAGGCCCCAGAGAGGGGGTTGTTAGATACAGTCTGGACAGGCCCCAGAGAGGGGGTTGTTAGATACAGACTGGACAGGCTAGTCCCCAGAGAGGGGGTTGTTAAACACAGTCTGGGCAGGCCCCAGAGAGGGGGTTGTTAGATACAGACTGGACAGGCTAGGCCCCAGAGAGGGGGTTGTTAGATACAGACTGGACAGGCTAGTCCCCAGAGAGGGGGTTGTTAGATACAGTCTGGACAGGCCCCAGAGAGGGGGTTGTTAGATACAGTCTGGACAGGCTAGTCCCCAGAGAGGGGGTTGTTAGATACAGTCTGGACAGTCCCCAGAGAGGGGGTTGTTAGATACAGACTGGACAGGCTAGTCCCCAGAGAGGGGGGTGTTAGATACAGACTGGACAGACTAGTCCCCAGAGAGGGGGTTGTTAGATACAGACTGGACAGGCCCCAGAGAGGGGGTTGTTAGATACAGACTGGACAGGCCTCAGAGAGGGGGTTGTTAGATACAGACTGGACAGGCCTCAGAGAGGGGGTTGTTAGATACAGACTGGACAGGCCCCAGAGAGGGGGTTGTTAGATACAGACTGGACAGTCCCCAGAGAGGGGGTTGTTAGATACAGACTGGACAGTCCCCAGAGAGGGGGTTGTTAGATACAGACTGGACAGGCTAGTCCCCAGAGAGGGGGTTGTTAGAAACAGTCTGGACAGGCCACAGAGAGGGGGTTGTTAGATACAGACTGGACAGGCTAGTCCACAGAGAGGGGGTTGTTAGATACAGTCTGGACAGGCCCCAGAGAGGGGGTTGTTAGATACAGACTGGACAGGCCCCAGAGAGGGGGTTGTTAGATACAGACTGGACAGGCCCCAGAGAGGGGGCTGTTAGATACAGTCTGGGCAGGCTAGTCCCCAGAGAGGGGGTTGTTAGATACAGACTGGACAGGCTAGTCCTCAGAGAGGGGGTTGTTAGATACAGACTGGACAGGCCCCAGAGAGGGGGTTGTTAGATACAGTCTGGACAGGACCCATAGAGGGGGTTGTTAGATACAGAAAGGCTAGGCCCCAGAGAGGGGGTTGTTAGATACAGACTGGACAGGCTTGTCCCCAGAGAGGGGGTTGTTAGATACAGACTGGACAGGCTAGTCCCCAGAGAGGGGGTTGTTAGATACAGACTGGACAGGCCTCAGAGAGGGGGTTGTAAGATACAGTCTGGACAGGCTAGTCCTCAGAGAGGGGGTTGTTAGATAAAGACTGGACAGGCCCCAGAGAGGGGGTTGTTAGATACAGACTGGACAGGCTAGTCCCCAGAGAGGGGGTTGTTAGATACACACTGGACAGGCCCCAGAGAAGGGGTTGTTAGATACAAACTGGACAGGCTAGTCCCCAGAGAGGGGGTGTTAGATACAGACTGGACAGGCTAGTCCCCAGAGAGGGGGTTGTTAGATACAGACTGGACAGGCTAGTCCCCAGAGAGGGGGTTGTTAGATAGTCTGGACAGGCTAGTCCCCATAGAGGGGGTTGTTAGATACAGACTGGACAGGCTAGTCCCCAGACAGGGGGTTGTTAGATACAGACTGGGCAGGCTAGTCCCCAGAGAGGGGGGTGTTAGATACAGACTGGACAGACTAGTCCCCAGAGAGGGGGGTGTTAGATACAGACTGGACAGGCCACAGAGAGGGGGTTGTTAGATACAGACTGGACAGGCTAGTCCCCAGAGAGGGGGTTGTTAGATACAGACTGGACAGGCCTCAGAGAGGGGGTTGTTAGATACAGACTGGACAGGCCTCAGAGAGGGGGTTGTTAGATACAGACTGGATAGGCCCCAGAGAGGGGGTTGTTAGATACAGACTGGAAAGGCCCCAGAGAGGGGGTTGTTAGATACAGACTGGACAGTCCCCAGAGAGGGGGTTGTTAGATACAGACTGGACAGTCCCCAGAGAGGGGGTTGTTAGATACAGACTGGAAAAGCTAGTCCCCAGAGAGGGGGTTGTTAGATACAGTCTGGACAGGCCACAGAGAGGGGGTTGTTAGATACAGACTGGACAGGCTAGTCCACAGAGAGGGGGTTGTTAGATACAGTCTGGACAGGCCCCAGAGAGGGGGTTGTTAGATACAGACTGGACAGGCCCCAGAGAGGGGGTTGTTAGATACAGACTGGACAGGCCCCCGAGAGGGGGCTGTTAGATACAGTCTGGGCAGGCTAGTCCCCAGAGAGGGGGTTGTTAGATACAGACTGGACAGGCTAGTCCTCAGAGAGGGGGTTGTTAGATACAGACTGGACAGGCCCCAGAGAGGGGGTTGTTAGATACAGTCTGGACAGGACCCATAGAGGGGGTTGTTAGATACAGAAAGGCTAGGCCCCAGAGAGGGGGTTGTTAGATACAGACTGGACAGGCTAGTCCCCAGAGAGGGGGTTGTTAGATTCAGACTGGACAGGCCCCAGAGAGGGGGCTGTTAGATACAGTCTGGGCAGGCTAGTCCCCAGAGAGGGGGTTGTTAGATACAGACTGGACAGGCTAGTCCTCAGAGAGGGGGTTGTTAGATACAGACTGGACAGGCCCCAGAGAGGGGGTTGTTAGATACAGACTGGACAGGCCCCAGAGAGGGGGTTGTTAGATACAGACTGGACAGGCCCCAGAGAGGGGGCTGTTAGATACAGTCTGGGCAGGCTAGTCCCCAGAGAGGGGGTTGTTAGATACAGACTGGACAGGCTAGTCCTCAGAGAGGGGGTTGTTAGATACAGACTGGACAGGCCCCAGAGAGGGGGTTGTTAGATACAGTCTGGACAGGACCCATAGAGGGGGTTGTTAGATACAGAAAGGCTAGGCCCCAGAGAGGGGGTTGTTAGATACAGACTGGACAGGCTTGTCCCCAGAGAGGGGGTTGTTAGATACAGACTGGACAGGCTAGTCCCCAGAGAGGGGGTTGTTAGATACAGACTGGACAGGCCTCAGAGAGGGGGTTGTAAGATACAGTCTGGACAGGCTAGTCCTCAGAGAGGGGGTTGTTAGATAAAGACTGGACAGGCCCCAGAGAGGGGGTTGTTAGATACAGACTGGACAGGCTAGTCCCCAGAGAGGGGGTTGTTAGATACACACTGGACAGGCCCCAGAGAAGGGGTTGTTAGATACAAACTGGACAGGCTAGTCCCCAGAGAGGGGGTGTTAGATACAGACTGGACAGGCTAGTCCCCAGAGAGGGGGTTGTTAGATACAGACTGGACAGGCTAGTCCCCAGAGAGGGGGTTGTTAGATAGTCTGGACAGGCTAGTCCCCATAGAGGGGGTTGTTAGATACAGACTGGACAGGCTAGTCCCCAGACAGGGGGTTGTTAGATACAGACTGGGCAGGCTAGTCCCCAGAGAGGGGGGTGTTAGATACAGACTGGACAGACTAGTCCCCAGAGAGGGGGGTGTTAGATACAGACTGGACAGGCCACAGAGAGGGGGTTGTTAGATACAGACTGGACAGGCTAGTCCCCAGAGAGGGGGTTGTTAGATACAGACTGGACAGGCCTCAGAGAGGGGGTTGTTAGATACAGACTGGACAGGCCTCAGAGAGGGGGTTGTTAGATACAGACTGGATAGGCCCCAGAGAGGGGGTTGTTAGATACAGACTGGAAAGGCCCCAGAGAGGGGGTTGTTAGATACAGACTGGACAGTCCCCAGAGAGGGGGTTGTTAGATACAGACTGGACAGTCCCCAGAGAGGGGGTTGTTAGATACAGACTGGAAAAGCTAGTCCCCAGAGAGGGGGTTGTTAGATACAGTCTGGACAGGCCACAGAGAGGGGGTTGTTAGATACAGACTGGACAGGCTAGTCCACAGAGAGGGGGTTGTTAGATACAGTCTGGACAGGCCCCAGAGAGGGGGTTGTTAGATACAGACTGGACAGGCCCCAGAGAGGGGGTTGTTAGATACAGACTGGACAGGCCCCCGAGAGGGGGCTGTTAGATACAGTCTGGGCAGGCTAGTCCCCAGAGAGGGGGTTGTTAGATACAGACTGGACAGGCTAGTCCTCAGAGAGGGGGTTGTTAGATACAGACTGGACAGTCCCCAGAGAGGGGGTTGTTAGATACAGTCTGGACAGGACCCATAGAGGGGGTTGTTAGATACAGAAAGGCTAGGCCCCAGAGAGGGGGTTGTTAGATACAGACTGGACAGGCTAGTCCCCAGAGAGGGGGTTGTTAGATACAGACTGGACAGGCTAGTCCCCAGAGAGGGGGTTGTTAGATACAGACTGGACAGGCCTCAGAGAGGGGGTTGTAAGATACAGTCTGGACAGGCTAGTCCTCAGAGAGGGGGTTGTTAGATAAAGACTGGACCGGCCCCAGAGAAGGGGTTGTTAGATACAAACTGGACAGGCTAGTCCCCAGAGAGGGGGTGTTAGATACAGACTGGACAGGCTAGTCCCCAGAGAGGGGGTTGTTAGATACAGACTGGACAGGCCCCAGAGAGGGGGTTGTTGGATACAGACTGGACCGGCCCCAGAGAGGGGGTTGTTAGATACAGTCTGGACAGGCCCCAGAGAGGGGGTTGTTAGATACAGACTGGACAGGCTAGTCCCCAGAGAGGGGGTTGTTAAACACCGTCTGGACAGGCCCCAGAGAGGGGGTTGTTAGATACAGACTGGACAGGCTAGGCCCCAGAGAGGGGGTTGTTAGATACAGACTGGACAGGCTAGTCCCCAGAGAGGGGGTTGTTAGATACAGTCTGGACAGGCCCCAGAGAGGGGGTTGTTAGATACAGTCTGGACAGGCTAGTCCCCAGAGACGGGGTTGTTAGATACAGTCTGGACAGTCCCCAGAGAGGGGGATGTTAGATACAGACTGGACAGGCTAGTCCCCAGAGAGGGGGTTGTTAGATACAGACTGGACAGACTAGTCCCCAGAGAGGGGGTTGTTAGATACAGACTGGACAGGCCCCAGAGAGGGGGTTGTTAGATACAGACTGGACAGGCCTCAGAGAGGGGGTTGTTAGATACAGACTGGACAGGCCTCAGAGAGGGGGTTGTTAGATACAGACTGGACAGGCCCCAGAGAGGGGGTTGTTAGATACAGACTGGACAGTCCCCAGAGAGGGGGTTGTTAGATACAGACTGGACAGTCCCCAGAGAGGGGGTTGTTAGATACAGACTGGACAGGCTAGTCCCCAGAGAGGGGGTTGTTAGAAACAGTCTGGACAGGCCACAGAGAGGGGGTTGTTAGATACAGACTGGACAGGCTAGTCCACAGAGAGGGGGTTGTTAGATACAGTCTGGACAGGCCCCAGAGAGGGGGTTGTTAGATACAGACTGGACAGGCCCCAGAGAGGGGGTTGTTAGATACAGACTGGACAGGCCCCAGAGAGGGGGCTGTTAGATACAGTCTGGGCAGGCTAGTCCCCAGAGAGGGGGTTGTTAGATACAGACTGGACAGGCTAGTCCTCAGAGAGGGGGTTGTTAGATACAGACTGGACAGGCCCCAGAGAGGGGGTTGTTAGATACAGTCTGGACAGGACCCATAGAGGGGGTTGTTAGATACAGAAAGGCTAGGCCCCAGAGAGGGGGTTGTTAGATACAGACTGGACAGGCTAGTCCCCAGAGAGGGGGTTGTTAGATACAGACTGGACAGGCTAGTCCCCAGAGAGGGGGTTGTTAGATACAGACTGGACAGGCCTCAGAGAGGGGGTTGTAAGATACAGTCTGGACAGGCTAGTCCTCAGAGAGGGGGTTGTTAGATAAAGACTGGACAGGCCCCAGAGAGGGGGTTGTTAGATACAGACTGGACAGGCTAGTCCCCAGAGAGGGGGTTGTTAGATACACACTGGACAGGCCCCAGAGAAGGGGTTGTTAGATACAAACTGGACAGGCTAGTCCCCAGAGAGGGGGTGTTAGATACAGACTGGACAGGCTAGTCCCCAGAGAGGGGGTTGTTAGATACAGACTGGACAGGCTAGTCCCCAGAGAGGGGGTTGTTAGATAGTCTGGACAGGCTAGTCCCCATAGAGGGGGTTGTTAGATACAGACTGGACAGGCTAGTCCCCAGACAGGGGGTTGTTAGATACAGTCTGGACAGGCTAGTCTCCAGAGAGGGGGTTGTTAGATACAGACTGGACAGGCTAGTCCCCAGAGAAGGGGTTGTTAGATACAGACTGGACAGGCTAGTCTCCAGATAGGGGGTTGTTAGATACAGACTGGACAGGCTAGTCCCCAGGAGGGGGTTGTTAGATGCAGGCTGGACAGGCTAGTCCCCAGAGAGGGGGTTGTTAGATACAGGCTGGACAGGCTAGTCCCCAGAGAGGGGGTTGTTAGATACAGTCTGGACAGGCCCCAGAGAGGGGGTTGTTAGATACAGACTGGACAGTCCCCAGAGAGGGGGTTGTTAGATACAGACTGGACATGCCCCAGAGAGGGGTTGTTAGATACAGACTGGACAGACTAGTACCCAGAGAGGGGGTTGTTAGATACAGTCTGGACAGGCCCCAGAGAGGGGGTTGTTAGATACAGACTGGACAGGCCCCAGAGAGGGGGTTGTTAGATACACACTGGACAGGCCCCAGAGAAGGGGTTGTTAGATACAAACTGGACAGGCTAGTCCCCAGAGAGGGGGTGTTAGATACAGACTGGACAGGCTAGTCCCCAGAGAGGGGGTTGTTAGATACAGACTGGACAGGCTAGTCCCCAGAGAGGGGGTTGTTAGATAGTCTGGACAGGCTAGTCCCCATAGAGGGGGTTGTTAGAGACAGACTGGACAGGCTAGTCCCCAGACAGGGGGTTGTTAGATACAGTCTGGACAGGCTAGTCTCCAGAGAGGGGTTGTTAGATACAGACTGGACAGGCTAGTCCCCAGAGAGGGGGTTGTTAGATACAGACTGGACAGGCTAGTCTCCAGATAGGGGGTTGTTAGATACAGACTGGACAGGCTAGTCCCCAGGAGGGGGTTGTTAGATGCAGGCTGGACAGGCTAGTCCCCAGAGAGGGGGTTGTTAGATACAGTCTGGACAGGCCCCAGAGAGGGGGTTGTTAGATACAGACTGGACAGTCCCCAGAGAGGGGGTTGTTAGATACAGACTGGACATGCCCCAGAGAGGGGTTGTTAGATACAGACTGGACAGGCTAGTACCCAGAGAGGGGGTTGTTAGATACAGTCTGGACAGGCCCCAGAGAGGGGGTTGTTAGATACAGTCTGGACAGGCCCCAGAGAGGGGGTTGTTAGATACAGACTGGACAGGCTAGTCCCCAGAGAGGGGGTTGTTAGATACAGACTGGACACGCTAGTCCCCAGAGAGAGGGGTTGTTAGATACAGACTGGACAGGCCCCAGAGAGGGGGTTGTTAGATACAGACTGGACAGGCCCCAGAGAGGGGGTTGTTAGATACAGACTGGACAGGCCCCAGAGAGGGGGTTGTTAGATACAGTCTGGACAGGCTAGTCCCCAGAGAGGGGGTTGTTAGATACAGACTGGACAGGCCCCAGAGAGGGGGTTGTTAGATACAGACTGGACAGGCCTCAGAGAGGGGGTTGTAAGATACAGTCTGGACAGGCTAGTCCTCAGAGAGGGGGTTGTTAGATACAGACTGGACAGGCCCCAGAGAGGGGGTTGTTAGATACAGACTGGACAGGCCCCAGAGAAGGGGTTGTTAGATACAAACTGGACAGGCTAGTCCCCAGAGAGGGGGTGTTAGATACAGACTGGACAGGCTAGTCCCCAGAGAGGGGGTTGTTAGATACAGACTGGACAGGCCCCAGAGAGGGGGTTGTTAGATACAGTCTGGACAGGCCCCAGAGAGGGGGTTGTTAGATACAGTCTGGACAGGCTAGTCCCCAGAGAGGGGGTTGTTAGATACAGTCTGGACAGGCCCCAGAGAGGGGGTTGTTAGATACAGACTGGACAGGCTAGTCCCCAGAGAGGGGGTTGTTAGATACAGTCTGGACAGGCTAGTCTCCAGAGAGGGGGTTGTTAGATACAGTCTGGACAGTCCCCAGAGAGGGGGTTGTTAGATACAGACTGGGCAGGCTAGTCCCCAGAGAGGGGGGTGTTAGATACAGACTGGACAGACTAGTCCCCAGAGAGGGGGGTGTTAGATACAGACTGGACAGGCCACAGAGAGGGGGTTGTTAGATACAGACTGGACAGGCTAGTCCCCAGAGAGGGGGTTGTTAGATACAGACTGGACAGGCCCCAGAGAGGGGGTTGTTAGATACAGACTGGACAGGCCCCAGAGAGGGGGTTGTTAGATACAGACTGGACAGGCCCCAGAGAGGGGGTTGTTAGATACAGTCTGGACAGGCTAGTCCCCAGAGAGGGGGTTGTTAGATACAGACTGGACAGGCCCCAGAGAGGGGGTTGTTAGATACAGTCTGGACAGGACCCCAGAGTGGGTTGTTAGATACAGACTGGACAGGCTAGTCCCCAGAGAGGGGGTTGTTAGATACAGACTGGACACGCTAGTCCCCAGAGAGGGGGTTGTTAGATACAGACTGGACAGGCCCCAGAGAGGGGGTTGTTAGATACAGACTGGACAGGCCCCAGAGAGGGGGTTGTTAGATACAGACTGGACAGGCCCCAGAGAGGGGGTTGTTAGATACAGTCTGGACAGGCTAGTCCCCAGAGAGGGGGTTGTTAGATACAGACTGGACAGTCCCCAGAGAGGGGGTTGTTAGATACAGACTGGACCGGCCCCAGAGAGGGGGTTGTTAGATACAGTCTGGACAGGCCACAGAGAGGGGGTTGTTAAATACAGACTGGACAGGCTAGTCCCCAGAGAGGGGGTTGTTACATACAGACTGGACAGGCTAGTCCCCAGAGAGGGGGTTGTTAGATACAGTCTGGACAGGCCCCAGAGAGGGGGTTGTTAGATACAGACTGGACAGGCCCCAGAGAGGGGGTTGTTAGATACAGACTGGACAGGCCCCAGAGAGGGGGTTGTTAGATAAAGACTAGACAGGCTAGTCCCCAGAGAGGGGGTTGTTAGATACAGACTGGACAGGCTAGTCCCCAGAGAGGGGGTTGTTAGATACAGACTGGACAGGCCCCAGAGAGGGGGTTGTTAGATACAGACTGGACAGGCTGGTCCTCAGAGAGGGGGTTGTTAGATACTGTCTGGACAGGCCCCAGAGAGGGGGTTGTTAGATACAGTCTGGACAGGCCCCAGAGAGGGGTTTGTTAGATACAGACTGGACAGTCCCCAGAGAGGGGGTTGTTAGATACAGACTGGACATGCCCCAGAGAGGGGTTGTTAGATACAGACTGGACAGGCTAGTACCCAGAGAGGGGGTTGTTAGATACAGTCTGGACAGGCCCCAGAGAGGGGGTTGTTAGATACAGTCTGGACAGGCCCCAGAGAGGGGGTTGTTAGATACAGACTGGACAGGCTAGTCCCCAGAGAGGGGGTTGTTAGATACAGACTGGACAGGCTAGTCCCCAGAGAGGGGGTTGTTAGATACAGTCTGGACAGGTCCCAGAGAGGGGGTTGTTAGATACAGACTGTACAGGCCCCAGAGAGGGGGTTGTTAGATACAGACTGGACAGGCCCCAGAGAGGGGGTTGTTAGATACAGTCTGGACAGGCTAGTCCCCAGAGAGGGGGTTGTTAGATACAGACTGGACAGGCCCCAGAGAGGGGGTTGTTAGATACAGTCTGGACAGGACCCCAGAGTGGGTTGTTAGATACAGACTGGACAGGCTAGTCCCCAGAGAGGGGGTTGTTAGATACAGACTGGACACGCTAGTCCCCAGAGAGGGGGTTGTTAGATACAGACTGGACAGGCCCCAGAGAGGGGGTTGTTAGATACAGACTGGACAGGCCCCAGAGAGGGGGTTGTTAGATACAGACTGGACAGGCCCCAGAGAGGGGGTTGTTAGATACAGTCTGGACAGGCTAGTCCCCAGAGAGGGGGTTGTTAGATACAGACTGGACAGTCCCCAGAGAGGGGGTTGTTAGATACAGACTGGACCGGCCCCAGAGAGGGGGTTGTTAGATACAGTCTGGACAGGCCACAGAGAGGGGGTTGTTAAATACAGACTGGACAGGCTAGTCCCCAGAGAGGGGGTTGTTATATACAGACTGGACAGGCTAGTCCCCAGAGAGGGGGTTGTTAGATACAGTCTGGACAGGCCCCAGAGAGGGGGTTGTTAGATACAGACTGGACAGGCCCCAGAGAGGGGGTTGTTAGATACAGACTGGACAGGCCCCAGAGAGGGGGTTGTTAGATAAAGACTAGACAGGCTAGTCCCCAGAGAGGGTTGTTGTTAGATACAGACTGGACAGGCTAGTCCCCAGAGAGGGGGTTGTTAGATACAGACTGGACAGGCCCCAGAGAGGGGGTTGTTAGATACAGACTGGACAGGCTGGTCCTCAGAGAGGGGGTTGTTAGATACTGTCTGGACAGGCCCCAGAGAGGGGGTTGTTAGATACAGTCTGGACAGGCCCCAGAGAGGGGTTTGTTAGATACAGACTGGACAGTCCCCAGAGAGGGGGTTGTTAGATACAGACTGGACATGCCCCAGAGAGGGGTTGTTAGATACAGACTGGACAGGCTAGTACCCAGAGAGGGGGTTGTTAGATACAGTCTGGACAGGCCCCAGAGAGGGGGTTGTTAGATACAGTCTGGACAGGCCCCAGAGAGGGGGTTGTTAGATACAGACTGGACAGGCTAGTCCCCAGAGAGGGGGTTGTTAGATACAGACTGGACAGGCTAGTCCCCAGAGAGGGGGTTGTTAGATACAGTCTGGACAGGTCCCAGAGAGGGGGTTGTTAGATACAGACTGTACAGGCCCCAGAGAGGGGGTTGTTAGATACAGACTGGACAGGCCCCAGAGAGGGGGTTGTTAGATACAGTCTGGACAGGCTAGTCCCCAGAGAGGGGGTTGTTAGATACAGACTGGACAGGCCCCAGAGAGGGGGTTGTTAGATACGGTCTGGACAGAATAGTCCCCAGAGAGGGGGTTGTTAGAAACAAACTGGACAGGCTAGTCCTCAGAGAGGGGGTTGTTAGATACAGACAGGCTAGGCCCCAGAGAGGGGGTTGTTAGATACAGACTGGACAGGCTAGTCCCCAGAGAGGGTGTTGTTAGATACAGACTGGACAGGCTAGTCCCCAGAGAGGGGGTTGTTAGATACAGACTGGACAGGCCTCAGAGAGGGGGTTGTAAGATACAGTCTGGACAGGCTAGTCCTCAGAGAGGGGGTTGTTAGATACAGACTGGACAGGCCCCAGAGAGGGCGTTGTTAGATACAGACTGGACAGGCCCCAGAGAAGGGGTTGTTAGATACAAACTGGACAGGCTAGTCCCCAGAGAGGGGGTGTTAGACACAGACTGGACAGGCTAGTCCCCAGAGAGGGGGTTGTTAGATACAGACTGGACAGGCCCCAGAGAGGGGGTTGTTAGATACAGACTGGACAGGCCCCAGAGAGGGGGTTGTTAGATACAGACTGGACAGGCCCCAGAGTGGAGGTTGTTAGATACAGACTGGACAGGCCCCAGAGAGGGGGTTGTTAGATACAGACTGGACAAGCTAGGCCCCAGAGAGGGGGTTGTTAGATACAGTCTGGACAGGCTAGTCCCCAGAGAGGGGGTTGTTAGATACAGCCTGGACAGTCCCCAGAGAGGGGGTTGTTAGATACAGACTGGACAGGCTAGTCCCCAGAGAGGGGGTTGTTAGATACAGTCTGGACAGGCCCCAGAGAGGGGGTTGTTAGATACAGACTGGACAGGCTAGGCCCCAGAGAGGGGGTTGTTAGATACAGTCTGGACAGGCTAGTCCCCAGGAGGGGGTTGTTAGATGCAGGCTGGACAGGCTAGTCCCCAGAGAGGGGGTTGTTAGATACAGTCTGGACAGGCCCCAGAGAGGGGGTTGTTAGATACAGACTGGACAGTCCCCAGAGAGGGGGTTGTTAGATACAGACTGGACATGCCCCAGAGAGGGGTTGTTAGATACAGACTGGACAGGCTAGTACCCAGAGAGGGGGTTGTTAGATACAGTCTGGACAGGCCCCAGAGAGGGGGTTGTTAGATACAGTCTGGACAGGCCCCAGAGAGGGGGTTGTTAGATACAGACTGGACAGGCTAGTCCCCAGAGAGGGGGTTGTTAGATACAGACTGGACACGCTAGTCCCCAGAGAGAGGGGTTGTTAGATACAGACTGGACAGGCCCCAGAGAGGGGGTTGTTAGATACAGACTGGACAGGCCCCAGAGAGGGGGTTGTTAGATACAGACTGGACAGGCCCCAGAGAGGGGGTTGTTAGATACAGTCTGGACAGGCTAGTCCCCAGAGAGGGGGTTGTTAGATACAGACTGGACAGGCCCCAGAGAGGGGGTTGTTAGATACAGACTGGACAGGCCTCAGAGAGGGGGTTGTAAGATACAGTCTGGACAGGCTAGTCCTCAGAGAGGGGGTTGTTAGATACAGACTGGACAGGCCCCAGAGAGGGGGTTGTTAGATACAGACTGGACAGGCCCCAGAGAAGGGGTTGTTAGATACAAACTGGACAGGCTAGTCCCCAGAGAGGGGGTGTTAGATACAGACTGGACAGGCTAGTCCCCAGAGAGGGGGTTGTTAGATACAGACTGGACAGGCCCCAGAGAGGGGGTTGTTAGATACAGTCTGGACAGGCCCCAGAGAGGGGGTTGTTAGATACAGTCTGGACAGGCTAGTCCCCAGAGAGGGGGTTGTTAGATACAGTCTGGACAGGCCCCAGAGAGGGGGTTGTTAGATACAGACTGGACAGGCTAGTCCCCAGAGAGGGGGTTGTTAGATACAGTCTGGACAGGCTAGTCTCCAGAGAGGGGGTTGTTAGATACAGTCTGGACAGTCCCCAGAGAGGGGGTTGTTAGATACAGACTGGGCAGGCTAGTCCCCAGAGAGGGGGGTGTTAGATACAGACTGGACAGACTAGTCCCCAGAGAGGGGGGTGTTAGATACAGACTGGACAGGCCACAGAGAGGGGGTTGTTAGATACAGACTGGACAGGCTAGTCCCCAGAGAGGGGGTTGTTAGATACAGACTGGACAGGCCCCAGAGAGGGGGTTGTTAGATACAGACTGGACAGGCCCCAGAGAGGGGGTTGTTAGATACAGACTGGACAGGCCCCAGAGAGGGGGTTGTTAGATACAGTCTGGACAGGCTAGTCCCCAGAGAGGGGGTTGTTAGATACAGACTGGACAGGCCCCAGAGAGGGGGTTGTTAGATACAGTCTGGACAGGACCCCAGAGTGGGTTGTTAGATACAGACTGGACAGGCTAGTCCCCAGAGAGGGGGTTGTTAGATACAGACTGGACACGCTAGTCCCCAGAGAGGGGGTTGTTAGATACAGACTGGACAGGCCCCAGAGAGGGGGTTGTTAGATACAGACTGGACAGGCCCCAGAGAGGGGGTTGTTAGATACAGACTGGACAGGCCCCAGAGAGGGGGTTGTTAGATACAGTCTGGACAGGCTAGTCCCCAGAGAGGGGGTTGTTAGATACAGACTGGACAGTCCCCAGAGAGGGGGTTGTTAGATACAGACTGGACAGGCCCCAGAGAGGGGGTTGTTAGATACAGTCTGGACAGGCCACAGAGAGGGGGTTGTTAAATACAGACTGGACAGGCTAGTCCCCAGAGAGGGGGTTGTTACATACAGACTGGACAGGCTAGTCCCCAGAGAGGGGGTTGTTAGATACAGTCTGGACAGGCCCCAGAGAGGGGGTTGTTAGATACAGACTGGACAGGCCCCAGAGAGGGGGTTGTTAGATACAGACTGGACAGGCCCCAGAGAGGGGGTTGTTAGATAAAGACTAGACAGGCTAGTCCCCAGAGAGGGGGTTGTTAGATACAGACTGGACAGGCTAGTCCCCAGAGAGGGGGTTGTTAGATACAGACTGGACAGGCCCCAGAGAGGGGGTTGTTAGATACAGACTGGACAGGCTGGTCCTCAGAGAGGGGGTTGTTAGATACTGTCTGGACAGGCCCCAGAGAGGGGGTTGTTAGATACAGTCTGGACAGGCCCCAGAGAGGGGTTTGTTAGATACAGACTGGACAGTCCCCAGAGAGGGGGTTGTTAGATACAGACTGGACATGCCCCAGAGAGGGGTTGTTAGATACAGACTGGACAGGCTAGTACCCAGAGAGGGGGTTGTTAGATACAGTCTGGACAGGCCCCAGAGAGGGGGTTGTTAGATACAGTCTGGACAGGCCCCAGAGAGGGGGTTGTTAGATACAGACTGGACAGGCTAGTCCCCAGAGAGGGGGTTGTTAGATACAGACTGGACAGGCTAGTCCCCAGAGAGGGGGTTGTTAGATACAGTCTGGACAGGTCCCAGAGAGGGGGTTGTTAGATACAGACTGTACAGGCCCCAGAGAGGGGGTTGTTAGATACAGACTGGACAGGCCCCAGAGAGGGGGTTGTTAGATACAGTCTGGACAGGCTAGTCCCCAGAGAGGGGGTTGTTAGATACAGACTGGACAGGCCCCAGAGAGGGGGTTGTTAGATACAGTCTGGACAGGACCCCAGAGTGGGTTGTTAGATACAGACTGGACAGGCTAGTCCCCAGAGAGGGGGTTGTTAGATACAGACTGGACACGCTAGTCCCCAGAGAGGGGGTTGTTAGATACAGACTGGACAGGCCCCAGAGAGGGGGTTGTTAGATACAGACTGGACAGGCCCCAGAGAGGGGGTTGTTAGATACAGACTGGACAGGCCCCAGAGAGGGGGTTGTTAGATACAGTCTGGACAGGCTAGTCCCCAGAGAGGGGGTTGTTAGATACAGACTGGACAGTCCCCAGAGAGGGGGTTGTTAGATACAGACTGGACCGGCCCCAGAGAGGGGGTTGTTAGATACAGTCTGGACAGGCCACAGAGAGGGGGTTGTTAAATACAGACTGGACAGGCTAGTCCCCAGAGAGGGGGTTGTTATATACAGACTGGACAGGCTAGTCCCCAGAGAGGGGGTTGTTAGATACAGTCTGGACAGGCCCCAGAGAGGGGGTTGTTAGATACAGACTGGACAGGCCCCAGAGAGGGGGTTGTTAGATACAGACTGGACAGGCCCCAGAGAGGGGGTTGTTAGATAAAGACTAGACAGGCTAGTCCCCAGAGAGGGTTGTTGTTAGATACAGACTGGACAGGCTAGTCCCCAGAGAGGGGGTTGTTAGATACAGACTGGACAGGCCCCAGAGAGGGGGTTGTTAGATACAGACTGGACAGGCTGGTCCTCAGAGAGGGGGTTGTTAGATACTGTCTGGACAGGCCCCAGAGAGGGGGTTGTTAGATACAGTCTGGACAGGCCCCAGAGAGGGGTTTGTTAGATACAGACTGGACAGTCCCCAGAGAGGGGGTTGTTAGATACAGACTGGACATGCCCCAGAGAGGGGTTGTTAGATACAGACTGGACAGGCTAGTACCCAGAGAGGGGGTTGTTAGATACAGTCTGGACAGGCCCCAGAGAGGGGGTTGTTAGATACAGTCTGGACAGGCCCCAGAGAGGGGGTTGTTAGATACAGACTGGACAGGCTAGTCCCCAGAGAGGGGGTTGTTAGATACAGACTGGACAGGCTAGTCCCCAGAGAGGGGGTTGTTAGATACAGTCTGGACAGGTCCCAGAGAGGGGGTTGTTAGATACAGACTGTACAGGCCCCAGAGAGGGGGTTGTTAGATACAGACTGGACAGGCCCCAGAGAGGGGGTTGTTAGATACAGTCTGGACAGGCTAGTCCCCAGAGAGGGGGTTGTTAGATACAGACTGGACAGGCCCCAGAGAGGGGGTTGTTAGATACGGTCTGGACAGAATAGTCCCCAGAGAGGGGGTTGTTAGAAACAAACTGGACAGGCTAGTCCTCAGAGAGGGGGTTGTTAGATACAGACAGGCTAGGCCCCAGAGAGGGGGTTGTTAGATACAGACTGGACAGGCTAGTCCCCAGAGAGGGTGTTGTTAGATACAGACTGGACAGGCTAGTCCCCAGAGAGGGGGTTGTTAGATACAGACTGGACAGGCCTCAGAGAGGGGGTTGTAAGATACAGTCTGGACAGGCTAGTCCTCAGAGAGGGGGTTGTTAGATACAGACTGGACAGGCCCCAGAGAGGGCGTTGTTAGATACAGACTGGACAGGCCCCAGAGAAGGGGTTGTTAGATACAAACTGGACAGGCTAGTCCCCAGAGAGGGGGTGTTAGACACAGACTGGACAGGCTAGTCCCCAGAGAGGGGGTTGTTAGATACAGACTGGACAGGCCCCAGAGAGGGGGTTGTTAGATACAGACTGGACAGGCCCCAGAGAGGGGGTTGTTAGATACAGACTGGACAGGCCCCAGAGTGGAGGTTGTTAGATACAGACTGGACAGGCCCCAGAGAGGGGGTTGTTAGATACAGACTGGACAAGCTAGGCCCCAGAGAGGGGGTTGTTAGATACAGTCTGGACAGGCTAGTCCCCAGAGAGGGGGTTGTTAGATACAGCCTGGACAGTCCCCAGAGAGGGGGTTGTTAGATACAGACTGGACAGGCTAGTCCCCAGAGAGGGGGTTGTTAGATACAGTCTGGACAGGCCCCAGAGAGGGGGTTGTTAGATACAGACTGGACAGGCTAGGCCCCAGAGAGGGGGTTGTTAGATACAGTCTGGACAGGCTAGTCCCCAGAGAGGGGGTTGTTAGATACAGCCTGGACAGTCCCCAGAGAGGGGGTTGTTAGATACAGACTGGACAGGCTAGTCCCCAGAGAGGGGGGTGTTAGATACAGACTGGAGAGACTAGTCCCCAGAGAGGGGGGTGTTAGATACAGACTGGACAGGCCACAGAGAGGGGGTTGTTAGATACAGACTGGACAGGCTAGTCCCCAGAGAGGGGGTTGTTAGATACAGACTGGACAGGATAGTCCCCAGAGAGGGGTGTGTTAGATACAGACTGGACAGGCCTCAGAGAGGGGGTTGTTAGATACAGACTGAACAGTCCTCAGAGAGGGGGTTGTTAGATACAGACTGGACAGGCCTCAGAGAGGGGGTTGTTAGATACAGACTGGACAGGCCCCAGAGAGGGGGTTGTTAGATACAGACTGGACAGTCCCCAGAGAGGGGGTTGTTAGATACAGACTGGACAGGCTAGTCCCCAGAGAGGGGGTTGTTAGATACAGTCTGGACAGGCCACAGAGAGGGGGTTGTTAGATACAGACTGGACAGGCTAGTCCCCAGAGAGGGGGTTGTTAGATACAGTCTGGACAGGCCCCAGAGAGGGGGTTGTTAGATACAGTCTGGACAGGCCCCAGAGAGGGGGTTGTTAGATACAGTCTGGACAGGCCCCAGAGAGGGGGTTGTTAGATACAGACTGGACAGTCCCCAGAGAGGGGGTTGTTAGATACAGTCTGGACATGCCCCAGAGAGGGGTTGTTAGATACAGACTGGACAGGCTAGTACCCAGAGAGGGGGTTGTTAGATACAGTCTGGACAGGCCCCAGAGAGGGGGTTGTTAGATACAGTCTGGACAGGCCCCAGAGAGGGGGTTGTTAGATAAAGACTGGACAGGCTAGTCCCCAGAGAGGGGGTTGTTAGATACAGACTGGACACGCTAGTCCCCAGAGAGGGGGTTGTTAGATACAGACTGGACAGGCCCCAGAGAGGGGGTTGTTAGATACAGACTGGACAGGCCCCAGAGAGGGGGTTGTTAGATACAGACTGGACAGGCCCCAGAGAGGGGGTTGTTAGATACAGACTGGACAGGCTAGGCCCCAGAGAGGGGGTTGTTAGATACTGTCTGGACAGGCTAGTCCCCAGAGAGGGGGTTGTTAGATACAGACTGGACAGGCCTCAGAGAGGGGGTTGTTATATACAGACTGTACAGGCTAGTCCCCAGAGAGGGGGTTGTTAGATACAGTCTGGACAGGCCCCAGAGAGGGGGTTGTTAGATACAGACTGGACAGGCTAGTCCCCAGAGAGGGTTTTTTTAGATACAGTCTAGACAGGCCTCAGAGAGGGGGTTGTTAGATACAGACTGGACAGGCTAGTCCTCAGAGAGGGGGTTGTTAGATACAGACTGGACAGGCTAGTCCCCAGAGAGGGGGTTGTTAGATACAGACTGGACAGGCTAGTCCCCAGAGAGGTGGTTGTTAGATACAGACTGGACAGGCCCCAGAGAGTGGGTTGTTAGATACAGTCTGGACAGGCCCCAGAGAGGGGGTTGTTAGATACAGACTGGACAGGCTAGTCCCCAGAGAGGGGGTTGTTAGATACAGACTGGAGAGACTAGTCCCCAGAGAGGGGGTTGTTAGATACAGACTGGACAGGCCTCAGAGAGGGGGTTTTTAGATACAGACTGGACAGGCTAGTCCCCAGAGAGGGGGTTGTTAGATACAGACTGGACAGGCCTCAGAGAGGGGGTTTTTAGATACAGACTGGACAGGCTAGTCCCCAGAGAGGGGGTTGTTAGATACAGACTGGACAGGCCTCAGAGAGGGGGTTGTTAGATACAGACTGGACAGGCCACAGAGAGGGGGTTGTTAGATACAGACTGGACAGGCTAGTCCCCAGAGAGGGGGTTGTTAGATACAGACTGGACAGGCCCCAGAGAGGGGGTTGTTAGATACAGACTGGACAGGCTAGTCCCCAGAGAGGGGGTTGTTAGATACAGTCTGGACAGGCTAGTCCCCAGAG
The DNA here is from genome assembly GCF_029448725.1 of Salvelinus fontinalis. NCBI lineage: Eukaryota > Metazoa > Chordata > Actinopteri > Salmoniformes > Salmonidae > Salvelinus > Salvelinus fontinalis. The sequence goes on from NC_074693.1 coordinate 9,636,203, forward strand.
AGGGGGTTGTTAGATACAGACTGGACAGGCCCCAGAGAGGGGGTTGTTAGATACAGACTGGACAGGCTAGTACCCAGAGAGGGGGTTGTTAGATACAGTCTGGACAGGCCTCAGAGAGGGGGTTGTTAGATACAGACTGGACAGGCTAGTCCCCAGAGAGGGGGAAGTTAGATACAGACTGGACAGGCTAGTCCTCAGAGAGGGGGTTGCTAGATACAGTCTGGACAGGCTAGTCCCCAGAGAGGGGGTTGTTAGATACAATCTGGACAAGCCTCAGAGAGGGGGTTGTTAGATACAGACTGGACAGGCTAGTCCCCAGAGAGGGGTTGTTAGATACAATCTGGACAAGCCTCAGAGAGGGGGTTGTTAGATACAGACTGGACAGGCTAGTCCCCAGAGAGGGGGTTGTTAGATACAGACTGGACAGGCTAGTCCTCAGAGAGGGGGTTGTTAGATACAGACTGGACAGGCCCCAGAGAGGGGGTTGTTAGATACAGTCTGGACAGGCCCCAGAGAGGGGGTTGTTAGATACAGACTGGACAGGCCTCAGAGAGGGAGTTGTTAGATACAGACTGGACAGGCCTCAGAGAGGGGGTTGTTAGATACAGACTGGACAGGCCTCAGAGAGGGGGTTGTTAGATACAGACTGGACAGGCTAGTCCCCAGAGAGGGGGTTGTTAGATACAGACTGGACAGGCCCCAGAGAGGGGGTTGTTAGATACAGACTGGACAGGCTAGTCCCCAGAGAGGGGGTTGTTAGATACAGTCTGGACAGGCTAGTCCCCAGAGAGGGGGTTGTTAGATACAGACTGGACAGGCCCCAGAGAGGGGGTTGTTAGATACAGACTGGACAGGCTAGTACCCAGAGAGGGGGTTGTTAGATACAGTCTGGACAGGCCTCAGAGAGGGGGTTGTTAGATACAGACTGGACAGGCTAGTCCCCAGAGAGGGGGAAGTTAGATACAGACTGGACAGGCTAGTCCTCAGAGAGGGGGTTGCTAGATACAGTCTGGACAGGCTAGTCCCCAGAGAGGGGGTTGTTAGATACAATCTGGACAAGCCTCAGAGAGGGGGTTGTTAGATACAGACTGGACAGGCTAGTCCCCAGAGAGGGGTTGTTAGATACAATCTGGACAAGCCTCAGAGAGGGGGTTGTTAGATACAGACTGGACAGGCTAGTCCCCAGAGAGGGGGTTGTTAGATACAGACTGGACAGGCTAGTCCTCAGAGAGGGGGTTGTTAGATACAGACTGGACAGGCCCCAGAGAGGGGGTTGTTAGATACAGTCTGGACAGGCCCCAGAGAGGGGGTTGTTAGATACAGACTGGACAGGCCTCAGAGAGGGAGTTGTTAGATACAGACTGGACAGGCCTCAGAGAGGGGGTTGTTAGATACAGACTGGACAGGCCTCAGAGAGGGGGTTGTTAGATACAGACTGGACAGGCTAGTCCCCAGAGAGGGGGTTGTTAGATACAGACTGGACAGGCCTCAGAGAGGGGGTTGTTAGATACAGACTGGACAGGCCCCAGAGAGGGGGTTGTTAGATACAGACTGGACAGGCCCCAGAGAGGGGGTTGTTAGATACAGACTGAACAGTCCCCAGAGAGGGGGTTGTTAGATACAGACTGGACAGGCTAGTCCCCAGAGAGGGGGTTGTTAGATACAGTCTGGACAGGCCACAGAGAGGGGGTTGTTAGATACAGACTGGACAGGCTAGTCCCCAGAGAGGGGGTTGTTAGATACAGACTGGACAGGCTAGTCCTCAGAGAGGGGGTTGTTAGATACAGACTGGACAGGCCCCAGAGAGGGGGTTGTTAGATACAGTCTGGACAGGCCCCAGAGAGGGGGTTGTTAGATACAGACTGGACAGGCCTCAGAGAGGGAGTTGTTAGATACAGACTGGACAGGCCTCAGAGAGGGGGTTGTTAGATACAGACTGGACAGGCCTCAGAGAGGGGGTTGTTAGATACAGACTGGACAGGCTAGTCCCCAGAGAGGGGGTTGTTAGATACAGACTGGACAGGCCCCAGAGAGGGGGTTGTTAGATACAGACTGGACAGGCTAGTCCCCAGAGAGGGGGTTGTTAGATACAGTCTGGACAGGCTAGTCCCCAGAGAGGGGGTTGTTAGATACAGACTGGACAGGCCCCAGAGAGGGGGTTGTTAGATACAGACTGGACAGGCTAGTACCCAGAGAGGGGGTTGTTAGATACAGTCTGGACAGGCCTCAGAGAGGGGGTTGTTAGATACAGACTGGACAGGCTAGTCCCCAGAGAGGGGGAAGTTAGATACAGACTGGACAGGCTAGTCCTCAGAGAGGGGGTTGCTAGATACAGTCTGGACAGGCTAGTCCCCAGAGAGGGGGTTGTTAGATACAATCTGGACAAGCCTCAGAGAGGGGGTTGTTAGATACAGACTGGACAGGCTAGTCCCCAGAGAGGGGTTGTTAGATACAATCTGGACAAGCCTCAGAGAGGGGGTTGTTAGATACAGACTGGACAGGCTAGTCCCCAGAGAGGGGGTTGTTAGATACAGACTGGACAGGCTAGTCCTCAGAGAGGGGGTTGTTAGATACAGACTGGACAGGCCCCAGAGAGGGGGTTGTTAGATACAGTCTGGACAGGCCCCAGAGAGGGGGTTGTTAGATACAGACTGGACAGGCCTCAGAGAGGGAGTTGTTAGATACAGACTGGACAGGCCTCAGAGAGGGGGTTGTTAGATACAGACTGGACAGGCCTCAGAGAGGGGGTTGTTAGATACAGACTGGACAGGCTAGTCCCCAGAGAGGGGGTTGTTAGATACAGACTGGACAGGCCTCAGAGAGGGGGTTGTTAGATACAGACTGGACAGGCCCCAGAGAGGGGGTTGTTAGATACAGACTGGACAGGCCCCAGAGAGGGGGTTGTTAGATACAGACTGAACAGTCCCCAGAGAGGGGGTTGTTAGATACAGACTGGACAGGCTAGTCCCCAGAGAGGGGGTTGTTAGATACAGTCTGGACAGGCCACAGAGAGGGGGTTGTTAGATACAGACTGGACAGGCTAGTCCCCAGAGAGGGGGTTGTTAGATACAGTCTGGACAGGCCCCAGAGAGGGGGTTGTTAGATACAGACTGGACAGGCTAGTCCTCAGAGAGGGGGTTGTTAGATACAGTCTGGACAGGCCCCAGAGAGGGGGTTGTTAGATACAGTCTGGACAGGCCCCAGAGAGGGGGTTGTTAGATACAGTCTGGACAGGCCCGAGAGAGGGGGTTGTTAGATACAGACTGGACAGGCCCCAGAGAGGGGGTTGTTAGATACAGTCTGGACAGGCCCCAGAGAGGGGGTTGTTGGATACAGACTGGACAGGCTAGGCCCCAGAGAGGGGGTTGTTAGATACAGACTGGACAGGCCCCAGAGAGGGGGTTGTTAGATACAGACTGGACAGGCTAGTCCTCAGAGAGGGGGTTGTTGGATAAAGTCTGGACAGGCCCCAGAGAGGGGGTTGTTAGATACAGTCTGGACAGGCCCCAGAGAGGGGGTTGTTAGATACAGACTGGACAGGCCTCAGAGAGGGAGTTGTTAGATACAGACTGGACAGGTCTCAGAGAGGGGGTTGTTAGATACAGACTGGACAGGCCTCAGAGAGGGGGTTGTTAGATACAGACTGGACAGGCTAGTCCCCAGAGAGGGGGTTGTTAGATACAGACTGGACAGGCCTCAGAGAGGGGGTTGTTAGATACAGACTGGACAGGCCCCAGAGAGGGGGTTGTTAGATACAGACTGGACAGGCCCCAGAGAGGGGGTTGTTAGATACAGACTGGACAGTCCCCAGAGAGGGGGTTGTTAGATACAGACTGGACAGGCTAGTCCCCAGAGAGGGGGTTGTTAGATACAGTCTGGACAGGCTAGTCCCCAGAGAGGGGGTTGTTAGATACAATCTGGACAAGCCTCAGAGAGGGGGTTGTTAGATACAGACTGGACAGGCTAGTCCCCAGAGAGGGGTTGTTAGATACAATCTGGACAAGCCTCAGAGAGGGGGTTGTTAGATACAGACTGGACAGGCTAGTCCCCAGAGAGGGGGTTGTTAGATACAGACTGGACAGGCTAGTCCTCAGAAAGGGGGTTGTTAGATACAGACTGGACAGGCCCCAGAGAGGGGGTTGTGAGATACAGTCTGGACAGGCCCCAGAGAGGGGGTTGTTAGATACAGACTGGACAGGCCTCAGAGAGGGAGTTGTTAGATACAGACTGGACAGGCCTCAGAGAGGGGGTTGTTAGATACAGACTGGACAGGCCTCAGAGAGGGGGTTGTTAGATACAGACTGGACAGGCTAGTCCCCAGAGAGGGGGTTGTTAGATACAGACTGGACAGGCCTCAGAGAGGGGGTTGTTAGATACAGTCTGGACAGGCCCCAGAGAGGGGGTTGTTAGATACAGACTGGACAGTCCCCAGAGAGGGGGTTGTTAGATACAGTCTGGACATGCCCCAGAGAGGGGTTGTTAGATACAGACTGGACAGGCTAGTACCCAGAGAGGGGGTTGTTAGATACAGTCTGGACAGGCCCTAGAGAGGGGGTTGTTAGATACAGTCTGGACAGGCCCCAGAGAGGGGGTTGTTAGATAAAGACTGGACAGGCTAGTCCCCAGAGAGGGGGTTGTTAGATACAGACTGGACACGCTAGTCCCCAGAGAGGGGGTTGTTAGATACAGACTGGACAGGCCCCAGAGAGGGGGTTGTTAGATACAGACTGGACAGGCCCCAGAGAGGGGGTTGTTAGATACAGACTGGACAGGCCCCAGAGAGGGGGTTGTTAGATTCAGACTGGACAGGCTAGGCCCCAGAGAGGGGGTTGTTAGATACTGTCCGGACAGGCTAGTCCCCAGAGAGGGGGTTGTTAGATACAGACTGGACAGGCCTCAGAGAGGGGGTTGTTATATACAGACTGTACAGGCTAGTCCCCAGAGAGGGGGTTGTTAGATACAGTCTGGACAGGCCCCAGAGAGGGGGTTGTTAGATACAGACTGGACAGGCTAGTCCCCAGAGAGGGGTTTTTTAGATACATTCTAGACAGGCCTCAGAGAGGGGGTTGTTAGATACAGACTGGACAGGCTAGTCCTCAGAGAGGGGGTTGTTAGATACAGACTGGACAGGCTAGTCCCCAGAGAGGGGGTTGTTAGATACAGACTGGACAGGCTAGTCCCCAGAGAGGTGGTTGTTAGATACAGACTGGACAGGCCCCAGAGAGTGGGTTGTTAGATACAGTCTGGACAGGCCCCAGAGAGGGGGTTGTTAGATACAGACTGGACAGGCTAGTCCCCAGAGAGGGGGTTGTTAGATACAGACTGGAGAGACTAGTCCCCAGAGAGGGGGTTGTTAGATACAGACTGGACAGGCCTCAGAGAGGGGGTTTTTAGATACAGACTGGACAGGCTAGTCCCCAGAGAGGGGGTTGTTAGATACAGACTGGACAGGCCTCAGAGAGGGGGTTGTTAGATACAGTCTGGACAGGCTAGTCCCCAGAGAGGGGGTTGTTAGATACAGACTGGACAGGCTAGTCCCCAGAGAGGGGGTTGTTAGATACAGACTGGACAGGCCCTAGAGAGGGGGTTGTTAGATACAGACTGGAAAGGCCACAGAGAGGGGGTTGTTAGATACAGACTGGACAGGCTAGTCCCCAGAGAGGGGGTTGTTAGATACAGACTGGACAGGCCCCAGAGAGGGGGTTGTTAGATACAGACTGGACAGGCTAGTCCCCAGAGAGGGGGTTGTTAGATACAGTCTGGACAGGCTAGTCCCCAGAGAGGGGGTTGTTAGATACAGACTGGACAGGCCCCAGAGAGGGGGTTGTTAGATACAGACTGGACAGGCTAGTGCCCAGAGAGGGGGTTGTTAGATACAGTCTGGACAGGCCTCAGAGAGGGGGTTGTTAGATACAGACTGGACAGGCTAGTCCCCAGAGAGGGGGAAGTTAGATACAGACTGGACAGGCTAGTCCTCAGAGAAGGGGTTGCTAGATACAGTCTGGACAGGCTAGTCCCCAGAGAGGGGGTTGTTAGATACAGACTGGACAGGCTAGTCCCCAGAGAGGGGTTGTTAGATACAATCTGGACAAGCCTCAGAGAGGGGGTTGTTAGATACAGACTGGACAGGCTAGTCCCCAGAGAGGGGGTTGTTAGATACAGACTGGACAGGCTAGTCCTCAGAGAGGGGGTTGTTAGATACAGACTGGACAGGCCCCAGAGAGGGGGTTGTTAGATACAGTCTGGACAGGCCCCAGAGAGGGGGTTGTTAGATACAGACTGGACAGGCCTCAGAGAGGGAGTTGTTAGATACAGACTGGACAGGCCTCAGAGAGGGGGTTGTTAGATACAGACTGGACAGGCCTCAGAGAGGGGGTTGTTAGATACAGACTGGACAGGCTAGTCCCCAGAGAGGGGGTTGTTAGATACAGACTGGACAGGCCTCAGAGAGGGGGTTGTTAGATACAGTCTGGACAGGCCCCAGAGAGGGGGTTGTTAGATACAGACTGGACAGTCCCCAGAGAGGGGGTTGTTAGATACAGTCTGGACATGCCCCAGAGAGGGGTTGTTAGATACAGACTGGACAGGCTAGTACCCAGAGAGGGGGTTGTTAGATACAGTCTGGACAGGCCCTAGAGAGGGGGTTGTTAGATACAGTCTGGACAGGCCCCAGAGAGGGGGTTGTTAGATAAAGACTGGACAGGCTAGTCCCCAGAGAGGGGGTTGTTAGATACAGACTGGACACGCTAGTCCCCAGAGAGGGGGTTGTTAGATACAGACTGGACAGGCCCCAGAGAGGGGGTTGTTAGATACAGACTGGACAGGCCCCAGAGAGGGGGTTGTTAGATACAGACTGGACAGGCCCCAGAGAGGGGGTTGTTAGATTCAGACTGGACAGGCTAGGCCCCAGAGAGGGGGTTGTTAGATACTGTCCGGACAGGCTAGTCCCCAGAGAGGGGGTTGTTAGATACAGACTGGACAGGCCTCAGAGAGGGGGTTGTTATATACAGACTGTACAGGCTAGTCCCCAGAGAGGGGGTTGTTAGATACAGTCTGGACAGGCCCCAGAGAGGGGGTTGTTAGATACAGACTGGACAGGCTAGTCCCCAGAGAGGGGTTTTTTAGATACATTCTAGACAGGCCTCAGAGAGGGGGTTGTTAGATACAGACTGGACAGGCTAGTCCTCAGAGAGGGGGTTGTTAGATACAGACTGGACAGGCTAGTCCCCAGAGAGGGGGTTGTTAGATACAGACTGGACAGGCTAGTCCCCAGAGAGGTGGTTGTTAGATACAGACTGGACAGGCCCCAGAGAGTGGGTTGTTAGATACAGTCTGGACAGGCCCCAGAGAGGGGGTTGTTAGATACAGACTGGACAGGCTAGTCCCCAGAGAGGGGGTTGTTAGATACAGACTGGAGAGACTAGTCCCCAGAGAGGGGGTTGTTAGATACAGACTGGACAGGCCTCAGAGAGGGGGTTTTTAGATACAGACTGGACAGGCTAGTCCCCAGAGAGGGGGTTGTTAGATACAGACTGGACAGGCCTCAGAGAGGGGGTTGTTAGATACAGTCTGGACAGGCTAGTCCCCAGAGAGGGGGTTGTTAGATACAGACTGGACAGGCTAGTCCCCAGAGAGGGGGTTGTTAGATACAGACTGGACAGGCCCTAGAGAGGGGGTTGTTAGATACAGACTGGAAAGGCCACAGAGAGGGGGTTGTTAGATACAGACTGGACAGGCTAGTCCCCAGAGAGGGGGTTGTTAGATACAGACTGGACAGGCCCCAGAGAGGGGGTTGTTAGATACAGACTGGACAGGCTAGTCCCCAGAGAGGGGGTTGTTAGATACAGTCTGGACAGGCTAGTCCCCAGAGAGGGGGTTGTTAGATACAGACTGGACAGGCCCCAGAGAGGGGGTTGTTAGATACAGACTGGACAGGCTAGTGCCCAGAGAGGGGGTTGTTAGATACAGTCTGGACAGGCCTCAGAGAGGGGGTTGTTAGATACAGACTGGACAGGCTAGTCCCCAGAGAGGGGGAAGTTAGATACAGACTGGACAGGCTAGTCCTCAGAGAAGGGGTTGCTAGATACAGTCTGGACAGGCTAGTCCCCAGAGAGGGGGTTGTTAGATACAGACTGGACAGGCTAGTCCCCAGAGAGGGGTTGTTAGATACAATCTGGACAAGCCTCAGAGAGGGGGTTGTTAGATACAGACTGGACAGGCTAGTCCCCAGAGAGGGGGTTGTTAGATACAGACTGGACAGGCTAGTCCTCAGAGAGGGGGTTGTTAGATACAGACTGGACAGGCCCCAGAGAGGGGGTTGTTAGATACAGTCTGGACAGGCCCCAGAGAGGGGGTTGTTAGATACAGACTGGACAGGCCTCAGAGAGGGAGTTGTTAGATACAGACTGGACAGGCCTCAGAGAGGGGGTTGTTAGATACAGACTGGACAGGCCTCAGAGAGGGGGTTGTTAGATACAGACTGGACAGGCTAGTCCCCAGAGAGGGGGTTGTTAGATACAGACTGGACAGGCCTCAGAGAGGGGGTTGTTAGATACAGACTGGACAGGCCCCAGAGAGGGGGTTGTTAGATACAGACTGGACAGGCCCCAGAGAGGGGGTTGTTAGATACAGACTGAACAGTCCCCAGAGAGGGGGTTGTTAGATACAGACTGGACAGGCTAGTCCCCAGAGAGGGGGTTGTTAGATACAGTCTGGACAGGCCACAGAGAGGGGGTTGTTAGAAACAGACTGGAGAGGCTAGTCCCCAGAGAGGGGGTTGTTAGATACAGTCTGGACAGGCCCCAGAGAGGGGGTTGTTAGATACAGACTGGACAGGCTAGTCCTCAGAGAGGGGGTTGTTAGATACAGTCTGGACAGGCCCCAGAGAGGGGGTTGTTAGATACAGTCTGGACAGGCCCCAGAGAGGGGGTTGTTAGATACCGTCTGGACAGGCCCCAGAGAGGGGGTTGTTAGATACAGACTGGACAGGCTAGGCCCCAGAGAGGGGTTGTTAGATACAGTCTGGACAGGCCCCAGAGAGGGGGTTGTTAGATACAGACTGGACAGGCCTCAGAGAGGGAGTTGTTAGATACAGACTGGACAGGCCTCAGAGAGGGGGTTGTTAGATACAGACTGGACAGGCCTCAGAGAGGGGGTTGTTAGATACAGACTGGACAGGCTAGTCCCCAGAGAGGGGGTTGTTAGATACAGACTGGACAGGCCTCAGAGAGGGGGTTGTTAGATACAGACTGGACAGGCCCCAGAGAGGGGGTTGTTAGATACAGACTGGACAGGCCCCAGAGAGGGGGTTGTTAGATACAGACTGGACAGTCCCCAGAGAGGGGGTTGTTAGATACAGACTGGACAGGCTAGTCCCCAGAGAGGGGGTTGTTAGATACAGTCTGGACAGGCCACAGAGAGGGGGTTGTTAGATACAGACTGGACAGGCTAGTCCCCAGAGAGGGGGTTGTTAGATACAGTCTGGACAGGCCCCAGAGAGGGGGTTGTTAGATACAGACTGGACAGGCTAGTCCTCAGAGAGGGGGTTGTTAGATACAGTCTGGACAGGCCCCAGAGAGGGGGTTGTTAGATACAGTCTGGACAGGCCCCAGAGAGGGGGTTGTTAGATACAGTCTGGACAGGCCCCAGAGAGGGGGTTGTTAGATACAGACTGGACAGGCCCCAGAGAGGGGGTTGTTAGATACAGTCTGGACAGGCCCCAGAGAGGGGGTTGTTAGATACAGACTGGACAGGCTAGGCCCCAGAGAGGGGGTTGTTAGATACAGACTGGACAGGCCCCAGAGAGGGGGTTGTTAGATACAGACTGGACAGGCTAGTCCTCAGAGAGGGGGTTGTTGGATAAAGTCTGGACAGGCCCCAGAGAGGGGGTTGTTAGATACAGTCTGGACAGGCCCCAGAGAGGGGGTTGTTAGATACAGACTGGACAGGCTAGGCCCCAGAGAGGGGGTTGTTAGATACTGTCTGGACAGGCTAGTCCCCAGAGAGGGGGTTGTTAGATACAGACTGGACAGGCCTCAGAGAGGGGGTTGTTAGATACAGACTGGACAGGCCTCAGAGAGGGGGTTGTTAGATACAGACTGGACAGGCTAGTCCCCAGAGAGGGGGTTGTTAGATACAGTCTGGACAGGCCCCAGAGAGGGGGTTGTTAGATACAGACTGGACAGGCTAGTCCCCAGAGAGGGGGTTTTTAGATACAGTCTAGACAGGCCTCAGAGAGGGGGTTGTTAGATCCAGACTGGACAGGCTAGTCCTCAGAGAGGGGGTTGTTAGATACAGACTGGACAGTCTAGTCCCCAGAGAGGGGGTTGGTAGATACAGACTGGACAGGCTAGTCCCCAGAGAGGTGGTTGTTAGATACAGACTGAACAGTCCCCAGAGAGGGGGTTGTTAGATACAGACTGGACAGGCCCCAGAGAGGGGGTTGTTAGATACAGTCTGGACAGGCCCCAGAGAGGGGGTTGTTGGATACAGTCTGGACAGGCCCCAGAGAGGGGGTTGTTAGATACAGTCTGGACAGGCCCCAGAGTGCGGGTTGTTAGATACAGTCTGGACAGGCTAGTCCCCAGAGAGGGGGTTGATAGATACAGTCTGGAGAGGCCCCAGAGAGGGGGTTGTTAGATACAGTCTGGACAGGCCCCAGAGAGGGGGTTGTTAGATACAGTCTAGACAGGCCTAAGAGAGGGGGTTGTTAGATACAGACTGGACAGGCTAGTCCTCAGAGAGGGGGTTGTTAGATACAGACTGGACAGGCCCCAGAGAGGGGATTGTTAGATACAGACTGGACAGGCTAGTCCCCAGAGAGGGGGTTGTTATATACAGACTGGACAGGCCCCAGAGAGGGGGTTGTTAGATACAGTCTGGACAGGCCCCAGAGAGGGGGTTGTTAGATACAGACTGGACAGGCTAGTCCCCAGAGAGGGGGTTGTTAGATACAGACTGGACAGGCTAGTCCTCAGAGAGGGGGTTGTTAGATACAGACTGGACAGGCTAGTCCCCAGAGAGGGGGTTGTTAGATACAGACTGGACAGGCCCCAGAGAGGGGGTTGTTAGATACAGTCTGGACAGGCCCAAGAGAGGGGGTTGTTAGATACAGACTGGACAGGCTAGTCCCCAGAGAGGGGGTTGTTAGATACAGACTGGACAGACTAGTCCCCAGAGAGGGGGTTGTTAGATACAGACTGGACAGGCCTCAGAGAGGGGGTTGTTAGATACAGACTGGACAGGCTAGTCCCCAGAGAGAGGGTTGTTAAATACAGACTGGACAGGCCTCAGAGAGGGGGTTGTTAGATACAGTCTGGACAGGCTAGTCCCCAGAGAGGGGGTTGTTAGATACAGACTGGACAGGCTAGTCCCCAGAGAGGGGGTTGTTAGATACAGACTGGACAGGCCCCAGAGAGGGGGTTGTTAGATACAGACTGGACAGGCCACAGAGAGGGGGTTGTTAGATACAGACTGGACAGGCTAGTCCCCAGAGAGGGGTTTGTTAGATACAGACTGGACAGGCCCCAGAGAGGGGGTTGTTAGATACAGACTGGACAGGCTAGTCCCCAGAGAGGGGGTTGTTAGATACAGTCTGGACAGGCTAGTCCCCAGAGAGGGGGTTGTTAGATACAGACTGGACAGGCCCCAGAGAGGGGGTTGTTAGATACAGACTGGACAGGCTAGTCCCCAGAGAAGGGGTTGTTAGATACAGACTGGACAGGCTAGTCCTCAGAGAGGGGGTTGTTAGATACAGTCTGGACAGGCTAGTCCCCAGAAAGGGGGTTGTTAGATACTATCTGGACAAGCCTCAGAGAGGGGGTTGTTAGATACAGACTGGACAGGCTAGTCCCCAGAGAGGGGTTGTTAGATACAGTCTGGACAATCCTCAGAGAGGGGGTTGTTAGATACAGACTGGACAGGCTAGTCCCCAGAGAGGGGGTTGTTAGATACAGACTGGACAGGCTAGTCCTCAGAGAGGGGGTTGTTAGATACAGACTGGACAGGCCCCAGAGAGGGGGTTGTTAGATACAGTCTGGACAGGCCCCAGAGAGGGGGTTGTTAGATACAGACTGGACAGGCCTCAGAGAGGGGGTTGTTAGATACAGACTGGACAGGCCTCAGAGAGGGGGTTGTTAGATACAGACTGGACAGGCCTCAGAGAGGGGGTTGTTAGATACAGACTGGACAGGCTAGTCCCCAGAGAGGGGGTTGTTAGATACAGTCTGGACAGGCCCCAGAGAGGGGGTTGTTAGATACAGACTGGACAGGCTAGTCCCCAGAGAGGGGGTTTTTAGATACAGTCTAGACAGGCCTCAGAGAGGGGGTTGTTAGATACAGACTGGACAGGCTAGTCCTCAGAGAGGGGGTTGTTAGATACAGACTGGACAGTCTAGTCCCCAGAGAGGGGGTTGGTAGATACAGACTGGACAGGCTAGTCCCCAGAGAGGTGGTTGTTAGATACAGACTGAACAGTCCCCAGAGAGGGGGTTGTTAGATACAGACTGGACAGGCCCCAGAGAGGGGGTTGTTAGATACAGACTGGACAGGCCTCAGAGAGGGGGTTGTTAGATACAGACTGGACAGGCTAGTCCCCAGAGAGGGGGTTGTTAAATACAGACTGGACAGGCCTCAGAGAGGGGGTTGTTAGATACAGTCTGGACAGGCTAGTCCCCAGAGAGGGGGTTGTTAGATACAGACTGGACAGGCTAGTCCCCAGAGAGGGGGTTGTTAGATACAGACTGGACAGGCCCCAGAGAGGGGGTTGTTAGATACAGACTGGACAGGCCACAGAGAGGGGGTTGTTAGATACAGACTGGACAGGCTAGTCCCCAGAGAGGGGTTTGTTAGATACAGACTGGACAGGCCCCAGAGAGGGGGTTGTTAGATACAGACTGGACAGGCTAGTCCCCAGAGAGGGGGTTGTTAGATACAGTCTGGACAGGCTAGTCCCCAGAGAGGGGGTTGTTAGATACAGACTGGACAGGCCCCAGAGAGGGGGTTGTTAGATACAGACTGGACAGGCTAGTCCCCAGAGAAGGGGTTGTTAGATACAGACTGGACAGGCTAGTCCTCAGAGAGGGGGTTGTTAGATACAGTCTGGACAGGCTAGTCCCCAGAAAGGGGGTTGTTAGATACTATCTGGACAAGCCTCAGAGAGGGGGTTGTTAGATACAGACTGGACAGGCTAGTCCCCAGAGAGGGGTTGTTAGATACAGTCTGGACAATCCTCAGAGAGGGGGTTGTTAGATACAGACTGGACAGGCTAGTCCCCAGAGAGGGGGTTGTTAGATACAGACTGGACAGGCTAGTCCTCAGAGAGGGGGTTGTTAGATACAGACTGGACAGGCCCCAGAGAGGGGGTTGTTAGATACAGTCTGGACAGGCCCCAGAGAGGGGGTTGTTAGATACAGACTGGACAGGCCTCAGAGAGGGGGTTGTTAGATACAGACTGGACAGGCCTCAGAGAAGGGGTTGTTAGATACAGACTGGACAGGCCTCAGAGAGGGGGTTGTTAGATACAGACTGGACAGGCTAGTCCCCAGAGAGGGGGTTGTTAGATACAGTCTGGACAGGCCCCAGAGAGGGGGTTGTTAGATACAGACTGGACAGGCTAGTCCCCAGAGAGGGGGTTTTTAGATACAGTCTAGACAGGCCTCAGAGAGGGGGTTGTTAGATACAGACTGGACAGGCTAGTCCTCAGAGAGGGGGTTGTTAGATACAGACTGGACAGTCTAGTCCCCAGAGAGGGGGTTGGTAGATACAGACTGGACAGGCTAGTCCCCAGAGAGGTGGTTGTTAGATACAGACTGAACAGTCCCCAGAGAGGGGGTTGTTAGATACAGACTGGACAGGCCCCAGAGAGGGGGTTGTTAGATACAGTCTGGACAGGCCCCAGAGAGGGGGTTGTTGGATACAGTCTGGACAGGCCCCAGAGAGGGGGTTGTTAGATACAGTCTGGACAGGCCCCAGAGTGCGGGTTGTTAGATACAGTCTGGACAGGCTAGTCCCCAGAGAGGGGGTTGATAGATACAGTCTGGAGAGGCCCCAGAGAGGGGGTTGTTAGATACAGTCTGGACAGGCCCCAGAGAGGGGGTTGTTAGATACAGTCTAGACAGGCCTAAGAGAGGGGGTTGTTAGATACAGACTGGACAGGCTAGTCCTCAGAGAGGGGGTTGTTAGATACAGACTGGACAGGCCCCAGAGAGGGGATTGTTAGATACAGACTGGACAGGCTAGTCCCCAGAGAGGGGGTTGTTATATACAGACTGGACAGGCCCCAGAGAGGGGGTTGTTAGATACAGTCTGGACAGGCCCCAGAGAGGGGGTTGTTAGATACAGACTGGACAGGCTAGTCCCCAGAGAGGGGGTTGTTAGATACAGACTGGACAGGCTAGTCCTCAGAGAGGGGGTTGTTAGATACAGACTGGACAGGCTAGTCCCCAGAGAGGGGGTTGTTAGATACAGACTGGACAGGCCCCAGAGAGGGGGTTGTTAGATACAGTCTGGACAGGCCCAAGAGAGGGGGTTGTTAGATACAGACTGGACAGGCTAGTCCCCAGAGAGGGGGTTGTTAGATACAGACTGGACAGACTAGTCCCCAGAGAGGGGGTTGTTAGATACAGACTGGACAGGCCTCAGAGAGGGGGTTGTTAGATACAGACTGGACAGGCTAGTCCCCAGAGAGGGGGTTGTTAAATACAGACTGGACAGGCCTCAGAGAGGGGGTTGTTAGATACAGTCTGGACAGGCTAGTCCCCAGAGAAGGGGTTGTTAGATACAGACTGGACAGGCTAGTCCCCAGAGAGGGGGTTGTTAGATACAGACTGGACAGGCCCCAGAGAGGGGGTTGTTAGATACAGACTGGACAGGCCACAGAGAGGGGGTTGTTAGATACAGACTGGACAGGCTAGTCCCCAGAGAGGGGTTTGTTAGATACAGACTGGACAGGCCCCAGAGAGGGGGTTGTTAGATACAGACTGGACAGGCTAGTCCCCAGAGAGGGGGTTGTTAGATACAGTCTGGACAGGCTAGTCCCCAGAGAGGGGGTTGTTAGATACAGACTGGACAGGCCCCAGAGAGGGGGTTGTTAGATACAGACTGGACAGGCTAGTCCCCAGAGAAGGGGTTGTTAGATACAGACTGGACAGGCTAGTCCTCAGAGAGGGGGTTGTTAGATACAGTCTGGACAGGCTAGTCCCCAGAAAGGGGGTTGTTAGATACTATCTGGACAAGCCTCAGAGAGGGGGTTGTTAGATACAGACTGGACAGGCTAGTCCCCAGAGAGGGGTTGTTAGATACAGTCTGGACAATCCTCAGAGAGGGGGTTGTTAGATACAGACTGGACAGGCTAGTCCCCAGAGAGGGGGTTGTTAGATACAGACTGGACAGGCTAGTCCTCAGAGAGGGGGTTGTTAGATACAGACTGGACAGGCCCCAGAGAGGGGTTGTTAGATACAGTCTGGACAGGCCCCAGAGAGGGGGTTGTTAGATACAGACTGGACAGGCCTCAGAGAGGGGGTTGTTAGATACAGACTGGACAGGCCTCAGAGAGGGGGTTGTTAGATACAGACTGGACAGGCCTCAGAGAGGGGGTTGTTAGATACAGACTGGACAGGCTAGTCCCCAGAGAGGGGGTTGTTAGATACAGACTGGACAGGCCTCAGAGAGGGGGTTGTTAGATACAGACTGGACAGGCCCCAGAGAGGGGGTTGTTAGATACAGACTGGACAGGCCTCAGAGAGGGGGTTGTTAGATACAGACTGGACAGGCTAGTCCCCAGAGAGGGGGTTGTTAGATACAGACTGGACAGGCCCCAGAGAGGGGGTTGTTAGATACAGACTGGACAGGCCACATAGAGGGGGTTGTTAGATACAGACTGGACAGGCTAGTCCCCAGAGAGGGGGTTGTTAGATACAGACTGGACAGGCCCCAGAGAGGGGGTTGTTAGATACAGACTGGACAGTCCCCGGAGAGGGGGTTGTTAGATACAGACTGGACAGGCTAGTCCCCAGAGAGGGGGTTGTTAGATACAGACTGGACAGGCCCCAGAGAGGGGGCTGTTAGATACAGTCTGGACAGGCCCCAGAGAGGGGGTTGTTAGATACAGTCTGGACAGGCCCCAGAGAGAGGGTTGTTAGATACAGTCTGGACAGGCCCCAGAGAGGGGGTTGTTAGATACAGTCTGGACAGGCCCCATAGAGGGGGTTGTTAGATACAGTCTGGACAGGCCCCAGAGAGAGGGTTGTTAGATACAGTCTGGACTGGCCCCAGAGAGAGGGTTGTTAGATACAGTCTGGACAGGCCCCAGAGAGAGGGTTGTTAGATACAGTCTGGACTGGCCCCAGAGAGAGGGTTGTTAGATACAGACTGGACAGGCTAGTCCCCAGAGAGGGGGTTGTTAGATACAGTCTGGACAGGCTAGTCCCCAGAGAGGGGGTTGTTAGATACAGACTGGACAGGCCCCAGAGAGGGGGTTGTTAGATACAGACTGGACAGGCTAGTCCCCAGAGAGGGGGTTGTTAGATACAGACTGGACAGGCTAGGCCCCAGAGAGGGGGTTGTTAGATACAGACTGGACAGGCCCCAGAGAGGGGGTTGTTAGATACAGTCTGGACAGGCTAGTCCCCAGAGAGGGGGTTGTTAGATACAGACTGGACAGGCCCCAGAGAGAGGGTTGTTAGATACAGACTGGACAGGCTAGTCCCCAGAGAGGTGGTTGTTAGATACAGACTGGACAGGCTAGTCCCCAGAGAGGGGGTTGTTAGATACAGACTGGACAGGCCCCAGAGAGAGGGTTGTTAGATACAGACTGGACAGGCTAGTCCCCAGAGAGGTGGTTGTTAGATACAGACTGGACAGGCTAGTCCCCAGAGAGGGGGTTGTTAGATACAGACTGGACAGGCCCCAGAGAGGTGGTTGTTAGATACAGACTGGACAGGCTAGTCCCCAGAGAGGGGGTTGTTAGATACAGTCTGGACAGGCCCCAGAGAGGGGGTTGTTAGATACAGTCTGGACAGGCCCCAGAGAGGAGTGAATACTGGAACGCAAGCTGCTGTAGAGGGGAAGAGAGAGAGTATGTTGTAATTTGTGGTGACATTTGATGGCTATTGAAATCCTTTTAGTAGTATTGTTTGTAATAATGTGTACTGTTTTTGCAACATATGATTGCTTCTTTCATGCCAGTAATTTACTTTTTTTCAAATAATTTGAGTGAGAGAGAGAGAGGGCGAGAGAGAGGGCGAGAGAGAGATCAAGAGCGTAAGAGAACGAGAGACCAAGAGAGAAAACGATTCATGGCGTAATCATTGTTACCTGTAACCCATAAGCGCCAGCGTTCCCAGAAATATCAAGTGATGACGTTGTTGTGTTGTGAACACATCTCTAAGACACCGTCATCAACAGTGTGGATCTGGGCAGTACAGTCCAACCTACAGGCAATGTCTCAAGGTCCAAAGTCCAATAATGAGGTGCTGTATAGCATACCTGGGTTCAAATACTACTTGAAATCATTTTAAGTCCTGTATCTGTGTTTGATTGAGCTTGCCTGTTGCAATGGAACCAATAGAAAAGTCTGAAAAGTGCAAACGCCGCCCACCTGGCACTCCAGGCAGACTAAAACAAAAGCTCAAATGTATTTGAACGTTTTTCAAATAGTTATTGAACCCAGGTGTGCCGTATAGCAATGTAGTGTATTAGTGATGCAATAAATAGCGTATTGTGATATTAGTCCTGGAAGATTACAGTCTGAGATGTGGAAACTGATTTAATTACAGAAAGGAAACCACTGCCCTGATGATGAAAGGTGCTGAAAAGGTAAAAGGTTGAAAAGTGTAAAATTGTAAAACAACAAAGTACACCCGGTCAGAAATCACACACACACACACACACACACACACACACACACACACACACACACACACACACACACACACACACACACACACACACACACACACACACACACACACACACACACACACAGTACCTGTCAGTTTATTTCAGGAGATGTCAATATTTAACTAGAGCATTTTCTTACCCAACACCCACTGACAGGGCCTTCCAAGCTACTGAAGAATGAGGCTGAGAGTATCGATGTGTGCCAGTGACATACCAGAGCTGTCTCAGAGGGGTGTCACGTCCAGCAATCACACCCAGGAAAGTGTAAATTACTTACTGTCAGACCTTATCTTCTTGATCCTGATTGGGAGATAAAATATAGGCCTTGTCTTCCTGATCCTGATTGGGAGATAAAATATAGGCCTTGACTTCCTGATCCTGATAGAGAGATAAAATATAGGCCTTGTCTTCTTGATCATTGGGAGATAAAATATAGGCCTTGTCTTCCTGATCCTGATTGGGAGATAAAATATAGGCCTTGATTTCCTGATCCTGACAGAGAGATAAAATATAGGCCTTGTCTTCCTGATCCTGATTGGGAGATAAAATATAGGCCTTGTCTTCTTGATCCTGATTGGGAGATAAAATATAGGCCTTGTCTTCTTGATCCTGATTGGGAGATAAAATATAGGCCTTGTCTTCCTGAAAGACAAAGGAAATATTAATGCATCACAGTCTTGTTTAATCAATGATACAGATATATTACTGTATATTTCCGGGAATCGTGCATGTGTGTGTTTATGTGGTGTGCATGTGTATGTGTGTGTGTGGTGTGTGCGTATGTGTGTGTCTGTGTGTGTATGTGGTGTGCATGTGTGTGTATGTGTATGTGTGTGTGTGTGTGTGTGTGTGTGTGTGTGTGTGTGTGGTATGTGTGTGTGTATGTCTGTGTGTGTGTGTGTGTGTTTGTGTGTATGTGGTGTGCATGTGTATGTGTGTGTGTGTGTGTGTGTGTGTGTGTGTGTGTGTGTGTGTGTGTGTGTGTGTGTGTGTGTGGTGTGTGTGTGTATGTGTGTGTAGGTGTATGTGTATGTGTGTGTGTGGTATGTGTGTATGTGTATGTCTATGTCTATGTGTATGTGTGTGTGTGTGTGTGTGTGTGTGTGTGTGTGTGTGTGTGTGTGTGTGTGTGTGTGTGTGTGTGTGTGTGTGTGTGTGTGTGTGTGTGTGTGTGTGTGTGTGTGTGTGTGTGTGTGTGTGTGTGGTATGTGTGTGTGTGTGTATGTCTGTGTGTGTGTGTGTGTTTTTGTGTATGTGGTGTGCATGTGTATGTGTGTGTGTGTGTGTGTGTGTGTGTGGTGTGTGTGTGTATGTGTGTGTATGTGTATGTGTATGTGTGTGTGTGGTATGTGTGTATGTGTATGTCTATGTGTGTGTGTGTGTGTGTGTGTGTGTGTGTGTGTGTGTGTGTGTGTGTGTGTGTGTGTGTGTGTGTGTGTGTGTGTGTGTGTGTGTGTGTGTGTGTGTGTGTGTGTGTGTGTGTGTGTGTGTGTGTGTGTGTGTGTGTGTGTGTGCATGTGTGTATGTGTGTGTGTCCACGGATCCTCCTGTGGATTTGGCAGGAACCAATAGCAGGTGATAAAGGTTCATTCTACCTCAGTCACCCAGCCAGTTCATCTACTGCAATACAGCTGACAGGGAGGGAACTTTCACTCATACTCTCTCTCTCACTTTTTCATTTTCCTTTTTTTCTTTGTTTCTGTTGCTCTCCCTGCATAACCCTATACAGATCGGAAGTCATTATTCACCAATCAGATGCCCCCTAGTTCAGTCACATCAGGTGATGTAGCTAGTGACGATTGTCATGTTATGTGCAACAGATACCTTGCATAGTGTACATAGTTGTCTTGCATTATGAGAGCCTGAATCTAGTGTGTCACTGAAACAATGTCAGTTATCAACATGCTCTGCCTCCCGGCTAGGACTAGAGAAGGCAGTGGGACACAGTGTTTGGAATATCTCTCTCTCTCTCTCTCTCTCTCTCTCTCTCTCTCTCTCTCTCTCTCTCTCTCTCTCTCTCTCTCTCTCTCTCTCTCTCTCTCTCTCTCTCTCTCTCTCTCTCTCTCTCTCTCTCTCTCTCTCTCTCGTCCTGTACCTTGGCCCCACTACTCTGGCTTATCAACACCTGCCTGCCTTGACCTGTCGTTTGCCTGCCCCTACAGTCTGCACTTGGGTCTTACCTTGATTCCTGATAGTACAAACTGGTCATGACAGACCCAGAGTTGTCTTTACTGCGGTACTGCCGGTCATTTTGTGTCTACCTGTCCCTTCAAGGGACCCAGCTCTTTCGTTGAAGTGAGTACACTGGTGGGTCTCAAAAATAATTGTTCTTCTCCCCTTACTTGAACCACAGCGAGACGATCCAATTCCTGCTGGTTGAGTCCACAGGTTCTCGTGGTATTGGGATTCTCTTGGCTCCAGCGACACAACCCCTCCATTGACTGGGCTACTGGTGCCATCGTGGGCTGGAGCCCTTTCTGCCATGCTCATTGCCTGAAATCAGCTCTGCCTGCCCCGGGACGTCTTCCTGGGGACTTGGAAATTGCACCAGACTTCTCCGCCATTCCCGCGGAGTACCTGGACCTCTGGGAGGGGTTCAGTAAGGCCCGGGACACTTCGCTTCCGCAGCACCGACCGGTACCCAGGAAGGTCAAGCCTGAGACGCTGGCATGCCGCTATAGTGCTGCGGCTACAACCCCGGTAGCTGAGACCTTTCCCCCCTGCTCCAAGATCATTAGCCCTTCTGTTGTTCGTCCTCTGTTGCCCCATAACCTCCGTATTGTTCCTACCTTGTCTGTGTCTAGAGTTAAAACCATGTCTGTCTGCCCCTTGTCTCCTGAGGGTTCGACCTCGGGGCAGGGGATTCCAGTACCTGGTTGACTGGGAGGGTTATGGCCCGGAGGAGAGGTGCTGGGCCTCCGCTAGGGACATCCTGGACCCAGGCTTCATCTCTGAGTTCCAGCGCCGGCACCCCGCTCAACCAGGTATGCACCCAGGTAGGACGCCAGGTGATGTCCCTAGAAGGGGCGGGGTACTATCACGCCCTGATCTGTTTCACCTGTGCTTGTGCTGGTCTTCACCCCTTACAGATGTCGCCCATATTCACCACTTATCCCCTGGGTACTTATACCTGTTTTCTGTGTGTTTGTTGCCAGTTCGTCTTGTTTGACAAGCCTACCAGTGTTTTGTGTCATCTCCTGCTTTTCCAGTCTCTCTGTTTCTCGTCCTCCTGGTTTTTAACCCTTGCCTGTCCTGACCCTGTAACCGCTCGCCTGACCACCCTGCCTGTCCCTGACCCTGTACCCGCACGCCTGATCACCCTGCCTGTCCCTGACCCTGTACCCGCACGCCTGACCACCCTGCCTGTCCCTGACCCTGTACCCGCTCGCCTGACCACCCTGCCTGTCCCTGACCCTGTACCCGCACGCCTGACCACCCTGCCTGTCCCTGACCCTGTACCCGCACGCCTGACCACCCTGCCTGTCCCTGACCCTGTACCCGCACGCCTGACCACCCTGCCTGTCCCTGACCCTGTACCCGCACGCCTGACCACCCTGCCTGTCCCTGACCCTGTACCCGCTCGCCTGACCACCCTGCCTGTCCCTGACCCTGAGCCTGCCTGCCGTCCTGTACCTTTGCTCCATCTCTGAATTATGTCATATTATGTCTGTTTACAGTGTTGTAACGATGTGCAAATAATCAGAGTACAAAAGGGAAATAAACATAAATATGGGTTGTATTTACAATGGTGTTTGTTCTTCACTGGTTGCCCTTTTCTTGTTGCAACAGGTCACAAATCTTGCTGCTGTAATGTAACACTGTGGTATTTCACAGTGTTTATCAATTTTGAAATTGTTTTTGAATCTTTGTGGTTCTGTGTAATCTGAGGGAAATATGTGTATCTAATATGGTCATACATTTGGCATGAAGTTAGGAAATGCAGCTCAGTTTCCACCTCATTTTGTGGGCAGTGTGCACATAGCCTGTCTTCTCTTCAGAGCCAGGTCTGCCTACGGCGGCTTCTCTCTGTAACGGCAGTCTACTTCGTCCTCCTCCTCAGACGAGGAGAGGCGAGAAGGATCAGAGGACCAATACGCAGCGTGGTAATTTTCCATAATGAATTTAATCAACACTAAACAATACACTATACAAAATAACAAAAGAACATACCGTCACAGTCCTAGCTGGTGCAGAACACAAACACAGAGACAGGAAATAACCACCCACAATCCCCAACACAAAACAAGCCACCTATATATGATTCTCAATCAGGGACAACGATTGACAGCTGTCTCTTATTGAGAACCATATCAGGCTGAACATAGAAACAGACGAACTAGACACACAACATAGAATTCCCACCCAGCTCACGTCCTGACCAACACTAAACAAGCAAAACACATAAGAACTCTGGTCAGGACGTTACAGTACCCCCCCTCCCCCTGAGGTGCGGACTCCGAACGCACCCCTAAAACTCAAGGGGAGTGTCTGGGTGGGCATCTGTCCGCGGTGGCGGCTCCGGCGGTGGACGAGGACACCACTCCACCACTGTCTTTGTCCCCCTCCTTAGCGTCCTTTGAGTGGCAACCCTCATCCACGACCTTGGCCTAAGAATCCTCCCCAAGGCCCCCACATGATTTAGGAGGTAGCTCAGGACAGAGAGGTAGCTCAGGACAGAGAGGTAGCTCAGGACAGAGAGGTAGCTCAGGACAGAGAGGTAGCTCAGGACAGAGAGGTAGCTCAGGACAGAGAGGCAGCTCAGGACGAATGGCAGCTCCGGACTGAATGGCAGCTCCGGACTGAGTGGCAGCTCCGGACTGAGTGGCAGCTCCGGACTGAGTGGCAGCTCCGGACTGGGAGGCAGCTCCGGAATGGGTGGCAGCTCCGGACTGGGTGGCAGCTCATGACTGTAGGGCATCTCATGACTGGAGGGCAGCTCATGACTGGAGGGCAGCTCATGACTGGAGGGCAGCTCATCACTGTAGGGCAGCTCATCACTGTAGGGCAGCTCATGACTGTAGGGCAGCTCATGACTGGAGGGCAGCTCATGACTGGAGGGCAGCTCATGACTGTAGGGCAGCTCATGACTGTAGGGCAGCTCATGACTGTAGGGCAGCTCATGACTGTAGGGCAGCTCATGACTGTAGGGCAGCTCATCACTGTAGGGCAGCTCATGACTGTAGGGCAGCTCTGGCAGCTCCTGACTGGCTGGCGGCTCTGGCAGCTCCTGACTGGCTCGCGTCTCTGGCAGCTCCTGACTGGCTGGCGGCTCTGGCAGCTCCTGACTGGCTGGCGGCTCTGGCAGCTCCTGACTGGCTGGCGGCTCCGGCAGCTCCTGACTGACGGACGGCTCTAGCGGCTCCTGACTGACGGACGGCTCTAATGGCTCGGGACAGACGGGCGGCTCTAATGGCTCGTGGCAGACGGATGGCTCAGATGGCGCTGGGCAGACAGATGGCTCAGATGGCGCTAGGCAGACAGATGGCTCAGACGGCGCTGGGCAGACGGATGGCTCAGATGGCGCTGGGCAGGCGGATGGCTCAGACGGCGCTGGGCAGACGGATGGCTCAGACGGCGCTGGGCAGACGGATGGCTCAGACGGCGCTGGGCAGACGGATGGCTCAGACGGCGATGGGCAGACGGATGGCTCAGACGGCGCTGGGCAGACGGATGGCTCAGATGGTGCTGGGCAGGCAGGCAGTGCAGGCAGCTCAGAAGGCGCTGGGCAGACGAGCAGTGCAGGCGGCGTTGAGCAGACGAGCAGTGCAGGCAGTTAAGACGGCGTTGGGCAGGCAGGCAGCTCAGACGGCGCTGGACAGACGAGCAGTGCAGGCGGCGTTGGGCAGACGGCCGACTCTGACCTGCTGAGGCACACAGTAGGCCTGGTGCGTGGTACCGGCACTGGTGGTACCAGGATGAGGGCACGCACCTCAGGGCGAGTGCGGGGAGAAGGAACAGTGCGTAAAGGGCTCTGGAGACGCACAGGAGGCTTGGTGCGTGGTGCCGGAACTGGAGGTACTGAGCTGGAGACACACACCACAGGGAGAGTGCGTGGAGGAGGAACAGGGCTCTGGAGACGCACTGGAAGCCTGGTGCGTGGTGTAGGCACTGGTGGTACTGGGCTGGAGCGGGAAGGTAGCGCCGGATATACCGGACCGTGCAGGCGTACTGGCTCCCTTGAGCACTGAGCCTGCCCAACCTTTTTTTTATTTTTTATTTCACCTTTATTTAACCAGGTAGGCTAGTTGAGAACAAGTTCTCATTTGCAACTGCGACCTGGCCAAGATAAAGCATAGCAGTGTGAACAGACAACAACACAGAGTTACCTTACCTGGTTGCATGCTCCCCGTAGCCCGTCCAGTGCGGGGAGGTGGAATAACCCGCACTGGGCTGTGTTGACGAACCGGGGACACCATGCGTAAGGCTGGTGCCATGTACACCGGCCCGAAGAGACGTACTGGAGGCCAGATATGTAGAGCCGGCTTCATGGCACTTGGCTCAATGCTCACTCTAGCCCGCCCAGTGCGGGGAGGTGGAATAACCCGCACCGGGCTATGCACCCGTACAGGAGACACCGTGCGCTCTTCCGCATAACACGGTGTCTGCCCGTACTCCTGCTCTCCACGGTAAGCATGGGAAGTGGGCGCAGGTTTCCTACCTGCCCTCGCCACACTACCCTTCAGCCCCCCCCCCCCCCCCCCCCCCCAATATATTTTTGGGGTTTCTTCACGGGCTTCCAGCCCCGCTTCCGTGCTGCCTCCTCAGACCACCGCTCCTGGACTTTAGCTGCCTCCATCTCTTCCCGAGAGCGGCGATATTCTCCAACCTTAGCCCAAGGTCCTTCTCCGTTAAATATTTGCTCCCATGACCATTCCTCCTGGTACCGCTGCTGCCCGTTGCCACGCTGCTTGATCCTTGTTTGGTGGGTGGTTCTGTAACGGCAGTCTACTTCGTCCTCCTCCTCAGACGAGGAGAGGCGAGAAGGATCAGAGGACCAATACGCAGCATGGTAATTTTCCATAATGAATTTAATCAACACAAAACAATACACTATACAAAATAACAAAAGAACATACCGTCACAGTCCTAGCTGGTGCAGAACACAAACACAGAGACAGGAAAGCCGGTCTATTTAGCCGGTCTACTCACCTGGTCTACTCACCTGGTCTACTCAGGGTCTACTCAGCCGGTTTACTCACCTGGTCTACTCAGCCGGTCTACTCAGCCGGTCTACTCACCTGGTCTACTCACCTGGTCTACTCACCTGGTCTACTCAGCCGGTCTACTCACCTGGTCTACTCACCTGGTCTACTCACCTGGTCTACTCACCTGGTTTGCTCAGCCGGTCTACTCACCTGGTCTACTCAGCCGGTCTACTCACCTGGTCTACTCACCTGGTCTACTCACCTGGTCTACTCAGCCGGTCTACTCACCTGGTCTACTCAGCCGGTCTACTCACCTGGTCTACTCAGCCGGTCTACTCACCTGGTCTACTCACCTGGTCTACTCACCTGGCCTACTCACCTGGTCTACTCAGCCGGTCTACTCACCTGGTCTACTCACCTGGTCTACTCACCTGGTCTACTCAGCCGGTCTACTCACCTGGTCTACTCAGCCGGTCTACTCACCTGGTCTACTCACCTGGTCTACTCACCTGGTCTACTCAGCCGGTCTACTCACCTGGTCTACTCACCTGGTCTACTCACCTGGTCTACTCACCTGGTCTACTCACCTGGTCTACTCAGGGTCTACTCAGCCGGTCTACTCACCTGGTCTACTCACCTGGTCTACTCAGGGTCTACTCAGCCGGTCTACTCACCTGGTCTACTCACCTGGTCTACTCACCTGGTCTACTCACCTGGTCTACTCACCTGGTCTACTCAGCCGGTCTACTCACCTGGTCTACTCACCTGGTCTACTCACCTGGTCTACTCAGCCGGTCTACTCAGCCGGTCTACTCACCTGGTCTACTCACCTGGTCTACTCACCTGGTCTACTCAGGGTCTACTCAGCCGGTCTACTCACCTGGTCTACTCAGCCGATCTACTCACCTGGTCTACTCACCTGGTCTTGTCACGTTCCTGACCTATTGTTCCTTTTTCTTTTATTTATTTAGTTGGTCAGGGCGTGAGTTGGGGTGGGTTGTCTTTGTGTGTTTTTGTATTGTCTATGTGTAGTGTCTGTGTCTATGTTCTATGTTGCATGTGTGCACTTAGTTCATTTATATAGCTTCACGTTCGTCTATTTGTTGTTTTGTTTCGTTTTTCTTCTTAATAATAAAGAGAAGATGTAATTTTCACACGCTGCGCCTTGGTCCACTCTCTCACCCTTAGACAGCCGTGACAGGTCTACTCACCTGGTCTACTCAGCCGATCTACTCACCTGGTCTACTCACCTGGTCTACTCACCTGGTCTAGTCTGCTGTCTGATCTCAACAAGAAAAGGGGCCGCCCCAGGCTACACTTTACTGTACACTCTTCCACTGCCTCCCTCCTTCCCTCCCTCCCTCCCTCTCTCCCTCCCTCCCTCCCTCCCTCCCTCCCTCCCTCCCTCTCTCCCTCCCTCCCTCCCTCCCTCCCTCTCTCTCTCTCCCTCCCTCCCTCCCTCACTCCTCTCCTCCACGCCTTGTTTATCAAATTCCTCTGTTTTCCTGTCAGAGCGTGTTGGACTAGAGTGTGTCAGAGGGTTACCACCAATAGCTGGGCCAATTCAAACACTGTCATACACAGTACCTTTCCGTAGATCCAGGTGCCCTAGGATGGGAGTCAATCCGATGACGGTTTGTCAGCTATGCGCCTTTTAAAGGCAACGTTCCAGCGTTCGCTGAGACCACATTCACCGTGCCGTATAACTTACAAAGACGATTGGATTGAATCCTGGCCCTAATCTACTTCAGCTTCTCTTTACATGAGGAATCTATTGCAGTGATTACACCTACAAGCGTAGCCCTTCAATACCAGTCTCTAATGTCTAACCTCACACTCCAACGACAGTCTGTACACCCTCAAAACAATACCAGTCTCTAATGTCTAACCTCACACTCAAACGACAGTCTGTACACCCTCAAATCAATACCAGTCTCTAATGTCTAACCTCACACTCCAACGACAGTCTGTACACCCTCAAAACAATACCAGTCTCTAATGTCTAACCTCACACTCAAACGACAGTCTGTACACCCTCAAATCAATACCAGTCTCTAATGTCTAACCTCACACTCCAACGACAGTCTGTACACCCTCAAAACAATACCAGTCTCTAATGTCTAACCTCACACTCCAACGACAGTCTGTACACCCTCAAATCAATACCAGTCTCTAATGTCTAACCTCACAGTCTAACGACAGTCTGTACACCCTCAAAACAATACCAGTCTCTATATAATAACAATACCAGTCCAGAGGTATTTTTAAACTTGTTTCATCATCTTGGTTTTTCCAAAGGCCTCTCAATGGCATTCACACACACACTACAGGAAACAAAGCAGAAATGTCATGAAGTAAAGCAAGCTATTCTAGAACGTCCTTAGTTCTAAACAAGTCTTGTGTGAAACCCACTGTTCCACCATCAGCGGTTCTGTCAACAAAGTAATCAAAGACAGGAAATGGGTAGAGTGTGTGTGTGTGTGTGTGTGTGTGTGTGTGTGTGTGTGTGTGTGTGTGTGTGTGTGTGTGTGTGTGTGTGTGTGTGTGTGTGTGTGTGTGTGTGTGTGTGTGTGTGTGTGTGTGTGTGTGTGTGTGTGTGTGTGTGTGTGTGTGTGTGTGTGTGTGTGTGTGTGTGTGTGTTTGCGTGCAGAGGCGCGTGTGTGTGTGTTTCCCCATCTGTACCTTCAGATGCCCAGGGCTGATTGTTCCACTCATTCAGACCACTCAAGGACAAGCAAGAATAAAAACACAGACAGTTGTACAGTGTTACAGTGTTACAGTGCTACAGTGCTACGGTGTTACGGTGTTACGGTGATACAGTGATACAGTGATGCGGTGATACAGTGATACGGTGTTACAATGTTACAGTGTTAGTGTTACAGTGTTACGGTGTTACAATGTTACAGTGTTACAGTGTTACAGTGCTACAGTGTTACAGTGTTACGGTGTTACAATGTTACCGTGTTACAGTGTTACAGTGTTACAATGTTACAGTGTTACGGTGTTACAATGTTACAGTGTTACAGTGTTACAGTGCTACAGTGATACGGTGTTACGGTGTTACGGTGATACAGTGATACAGTGATGCGGTGATACAGTGATACGGTGTTACAATGTTACAGTGTTAGTGTTACAGTGTTACGGTGTTACAATGTTACAGTGTTAGTGTTATGGTGTTGCAGTATTAGTGTTACAGTGTTACAGTTTTGCAGTGTTAGCGCTACAGTAATATAGTGCAGTTAGTGTTATGGTGTTAGTGTTAATGTTAGTGCTAGTGTTACAGCGTCACAGTGTTACAGTGTTACGGTGTTGCAGTGTTGCAGTGTTGCAGTGTTGCAGTGTTGCAGTGTTGCAGTGTTGCAGTGTTGCAGTGTCGCAGTGTCGCGGTGTCGCAGTGTTAGAGTTTCAGTGTTAGTGGTACAGTGTTACAGTGCCACAGTGCAATTAGTGTTACAGTGTTGCCGTGTTGCAGTGTTACAGTTGTGCAGTGTTACAGTGCTACAGCGCAATTACTGTTGCGGTCTTGCAGTGCTGCAGTGTTGCAGTAATAGTGTTACAGTGTTGCAGTGTTGCAGTGCAATTCGTGTTACGGTGTTACAGTGCAGTTAGTGTTACAGTGCTACAGTGTTGCAGTGTTACGGCGATACAGTGATACGGTGATACAGTGTTACGGTGTTACAATGTTACAGTGTTGCAGTGTTGCAGTGTTAATGTTACAGTGTTACGGTGGTGCAGTGTTGCAGTGGTGCAGTGTTACAGTGTTGCCGTGCTGCCGTGTTAGTTTTACAGTGTTACAGTGGTGCGGTGTTGCAGTGGTGCAGTGTTAATGTTACAGTGCTACAGTGTTAGTGTTACAGTGTTAGTGTTGCAGTGGTACAGTGCTGCAGTGGTGCAGTGCTGCAGTGTTACCGTGTTGCCGTGTTAGTGTTACAGTGTTACAGTGGTGCAGTGGTGCAGTGCTGCAGTGTTACCGTGTTGCCGTGTTAGTGTTACAGTGTTACAGTGGTGCAGTGGTGCAGTGGTGCAGTGCTAGTGTTACAGTGTTACAGTGTTAGTGTTACAGAGTTAGTGTTGCAGTGGTGCAGTGTTGCAGTGTTAGCGCTACAGTAATATAGTGCAGTTAGTGTTATGGTGTTAGTGTTAGTGTTAGTGTTAGTGTTGCAATGTTGCAGTGTTACAGTGTTACGGTGTTACGGTGTTATGGTGTTAAAGTGTTGGTGTTGCAGTGTTGCAGTGTTATGGTGTTGCAGCATTGCAGTGTTGCAGTGTTGCAGTGTTACAGTGTTGCAGTGTTGCAGTGTTACGGTGTTGCAGTATTGCAGTGTTACGGTGTTACGGTGTTGCAGTGTTACAGTGTTACAGTGTTGCGGTGTTACGGTGTTACGGTGTTGCAGTGTTACAGTGTTACAGTGTTATGATGGTTAAAGTGTTGGTGTTGAGGTGTTACAGTGTTGCAGTGTTACGGTGTTACAGCGTTATGGTGTTTAAAGTGTTAGTGTTGCAGTGTCGCAGTGTTAGAGTTTCAGGGTTAGTGTTACAGTGTTACAGTGTTAGTGTTACAGTGTTACAGTGTTACGGTGTTATGATGGTTAAAGTGTTGGTGTTGCGGTGTTACAGTGTTGCAGTGTTACGGTGTTACGGTGTTGCAGTGTTACAGTGTTACGGTGTTGCAGTGTTACAGTGTTACGGTGTTACAGTGTTACGGTGTTACAGTGTTGCAGTGTTACGGTGTTACGGTGTTGCAGTGTTACAGTGTTACGGTGTTGCAGTATTGCAGTGTTACAGTGTTGCAGTGTTACGGTGTTGCAGTGTTACAGTGTTATGGTGGTACGTGTTATGGTGTTTAAAGTGTTAGTGTTGCAGTGTCGCAGTGTTAGAGTTTCAGGGTTAGTGTTACAGTGTTACAGTGTTAGTGTTACAGTGTTACAGTGTTACGGTGTTACAGTGTTACAGTGTTACGGAGTTATGATGGTTAAAGTGTTGGTGTTGCGGTGTTACAGTGTTGCAGTGTTACAGTGTTACATTGTTACGGTGTTTTGGTGTTTAAAGTGTTAGTGTTGCAGTGTTGCAGTGTTGCAATGCAGTTAGTGTTACGGTGTTACAGTGCAGTTGGTGTTACAGTGGTACAGTGTCGTTAGTGTTACAGTTTTACAGTGCAGATAGTGTTACATTGTTACAGTGTTACAGTACAGTTAGTGTTACAGTGTTGCAGTGCAGTTAGTGTTACATTGTTACAGTGCAGTTAGTGTTTCAGTGTTACAGTGTTACTGTGTTACAGGGCAGTTAATGTTGCAGTGCTGTTAGTGTCACAGTGCAGTTTTTGTTACAGTGTTACAGTGTAGTTTGTGTTACAGTGTTACAGTGCAGTTAGTGTTACAGTGGTGCATTGTTACAGTGTTACGGTGTTACAGTGTTGCAGTGCAGTTAGTGTTACATTGTTACAGTGCAGTTAGTGTTACAGTGTTACAGTGTTACAGGGCAGTTAATGTTGCAGTGCTGTTAGTGTCACAGTGCAGTTTTTGTTACAGTGTTACAGTGTAGTTTGTGTTACAGTGTTACAGTGCAGTTAGTGTTACAGTGGTGCATTGTTACAGTGTTACGGTGTTACAGTGTTGCAATGCAGTTAGTGTTACAGTGTTACAGTGCAGTTAGTGTTACAGTGTTACAGTGTTACAGTGCAGTTAGTGTTACAGTGTTACAGTGCAGTTAGTGTTACAGTGTTACAGTGTTACAGTGCAGTTTGTGTTACAGTGCTGTTAGTGTCACAGTGCAGTTTTTGTTACAGTGTTACAGTGCAGTCAGGTCCCTTGGTGGTCTCTCCTGCTTTCATCTCCTGAACCACCAGAACAATCACGTCAATTCCTCAGACCAAAGACTACAGTGTTAACTCAGCCTCTCTGTGTTTATGGGCAGCAGACGGAAGACATCTGCGTCCCAAATGGCACCCTATTCCCTATAAAGTACTTGTCTTTAGAGAACCTACGTGTTTCTGGCCTCAAGTGCCTTACATGACACTGTGGCCACTTCCTATTCCCTATAAAGTGCACTTCTATTTGACCAAAGCCTTAGTGCACTATATAGGGAATAAGGTGCCATTTGGATGTAGTCATAAGCCTACTGTCATGAAAGACACTTTGAGGCCAGAGGTATGGAGCCCATTGAAACTGAGGGATGCCCCCTCAATTTGATCACTTTTTAGGATAAAAATATGAAATATATATCTTCTAACTAGAGTCAAACGTTGACGTCTGTCTACGCTGAAACATTCCGTGACATCACAGACCCTCCCTCTTGTCTCGTGTTTTCTGGCCTTCCTCCGTCTGTCCTCTGTTTCTCTTCTCCGCCAACTTCTCTCCTCCCGCTCTGTCCCTCTCGCCCACCCTCGCTCTCTCCTTCCTTCCGTTGTGTTATGAGTCGGAACAGGACCTTGGCAGAAAGAATTTGGTGGCATGAGCACAGTAGGTTGAGAGCGAGGGAGAGAGAGAAAGAGAGAAAGAGGGGGCAGAGAGAAGTCAAAGAGACGTCCTGAGTGGCGCCATACTTCACAAGAAAACCACACACATCAGTGGGCAAAGTCAGTGTTACAGCCAGTCAGTGTTACAGCCAGTCAGTGTTACAGCCAGTCAGTGTTACAGCCAGTCAGTGTTACAGCCAGTCAGTGTTACAGCCAGTCAGTGTTACAGCCAGTCAGTGTTACAGCCAATCAGTGTTACAGCCAGTCAGTGTTACAGCCAGTCAGTGTTACAGCCAATCAGTGTTACAGCCAGTCAGTGTTACAGCCAATCAGTGTTATAGCCAGTCAGTGTTACAGCCAGTCAGTGTTACAGCCAATCAGTGTTACAGCCAGTCAGTGTTACAGCCAATCAGTGTTATAGCCAGTCAGTGTTACAGCCAATCAGTGTTACAGCCAATCAGTGTTACAGCCAATCAGTGTTACAGCCAGTCAGTGTTACAGCCAATCAGTGTTACAGCCAGTCAGTGTTACAGCCAATCAGTGTTATAGCCAGTCAGTGTTACAGCCAGTCAGTGTTACAGCCAGTCAGTGTTACAGCCAATCAGTGTTACAGCCAGTCAGTGTTACAGCCAATCAGTGTTATAGCCAGTCAGTGTTACAGCCAGTCAGTGTTACAGCCAATCAGTGTTACAGCCAGTCAGTGTTACAGCCAATCAGTGTTATAGCCAGTCAGTGTTACAGCCAATCAGTGTTACAGCCAATCAGTGTTACAGCCAATCAGTGTTACAGCCAGTCAGTGTTACAGCCAGTCAGTGTTACAGCCAATCAGTGTTACAGCCAGTCAGTGTTACAGCCAATCAGTGTTATAGCCAGTCAGTGTTACAGCCAGTCAGTGTTACAGCCAATCAGTGTTACAGACAGTCAGTGTTACAGCCAATCAGTGTTATAGCCAGTCAGTGTTACAGCCAATCAGTGTTATAGCCAGTCAGTGTTACAGCCAATCAGTGTTACAGCCAATCAGTGTTATAGCCAGTCAGTGTTACAGCCAATCAGTGTTATAGCCAGTCAGTGTTAAAGCCAATCAGTGTGATACAGCCAGTCAGAGTGATACAGCCAGTCAGTGTGATACAGCCAGTCAGAGTGATACAGCCAGTCAGTGTGATACAGCCAGTCAGAGTGTTACAACCAGTCAGAGTGTTACAGCCAGTCAGTGTTACAGCCAATCAGTGTTACAGCCAGTCAGTGTGATACAGCCAGTCAGAGTGTTACAACCAGTCAGAGTGTTACAGCCAGTCAGTGTGATACAGCCAGTCAGAGTGTTACAACCAGTCAGTGTGATACAGCCAGTCAGAGTGATACAGCCAGTCAGTGTGATACAGCCAGTCAGAGTGTTACAACCAGTCAGAGTGTTACAGCCAGTCAGTGTTACAGCCAATCAGTGTTATAGCCAGTCAGTGTG
This sequence comes from Salvelinus fontinalis, assembly GCF_029448725.1. Classification (NCBI taxonomy): domain Eukaryota; kingdom Metazoa; phylum Chordata; class Actinopteri; order Salmoniformes; family Salmonidae; genus Salvelinus; species Salvelinus fontinalis. The sequence goes on from NC_074693.1 coordinate 9,669,159, forward strand.
ATACAGCCAGTCAGAGTGTTACAACCAGTCAGTGTGATACAGGCAGTCAGAGTGTTACAACCAGTCAGAGTGATACAGCCAGTCAGAGTGATACAGCCAGTCAGTGTGATACAGCCAGTCAGAGTGTTACAGCCAGTCAGTGTGATACAGCCGGTCAGAGTGTTACAGCCAGTAAGTGTGTTACAGCCAGTCAGAGTGATACAGGCAGTCAGTGTTATAGCCAGTCAGTGTTATAGCCAGTCAGTGTGATACAGCCAGTCAGAGTGTTACAACCAGTCAGTGTGATACAGGCAGTCAGAGTGTTACAACCAGTCAGAGTGATACAGCCAGTCAGAGTGATACAGCCAGTCAGTGTGATACAGCCAGTCAGAGTGATACAGCCAGTCAGTGTGATACAGCCAGTCAGAGTGTTACAACCAGTCAGAGTGTTACAGCCAGTCAGTGTTACAGCCAATCAGTGTTATAGCCAGTCAGTGTGATACAGCCAGTCAGAGTGTTACAACCAGTCAGTGTGATACAGGCAGTCAGAGTGTTACAACCAGTCAGAGTGATACAGCCAGTCAGAGTGATACAGCCAGTCAGTGTGATACAGCCAGTCAGAGTGTTACAGCCAGTCAGTGTGATACAGCCGGTCAGAGTGTTACAGCCAGTCAGTGTGTTACAGCCAGTCAGAGTGATACAGCCAGTCAGTGTTATAGCCAGTCAGTGTTACAGCCAGTCAGTGTTATAGCCAGTCAGTGTTATAGCCAGTCAGAGTGTTACAGCCAGTCAGAGTGATACAGCCAGTCAGAGTGATACAGCCAGTCAGAGTGATACAGCCGGTCAGAGTGTTACAGCCAGTCAGTGTGTTACAGCCAGTCAGAATGATACAGGCAGTCAGTGTTATAGCCAGTCAGTGTTATAGCCAATCAGTGTTACAGCCAGTCAGTGTTATAGCCAGTCAGTGTTACAGCCAGTCAGTGTTACAGCCAATCAGTGTTACAGCCAGTCAGTGTTACAGCCAATCAGTGTTATAGCCAGTCATTGTTACAGCCAGTCAGTGTTACAGCCAATCAGTGTTACAGACAGTCAGTGTTACAGCCAATCAGTGTTATAGCCAGTCAGTGTTACAGCCAATCAGTGTTATAGCCAGTCAGTGTTACAGCCAATCAGTGTTACAGCCAATCAGTGTTATAGCCAGTCAGTGTTACAGCCAATCAGTGTTATAGCCAGTCAGTGTTACAGCCAATCAGTGTGATACAGGCAGTCAGAGTGTTACAACCAGTCAGAGTGATACAGCCAGTCAGAGTGATACAGCCAGTCAGTGTGATACAGCCAGTCAGAGTGATACAGCCAGTCAGTGTGATACAGCCAGTCAGAGTGTTACAACCAGTCAGAGTGTTACAGCCAGTCAGTGTTACAGCCAATCAGTGTTATAGCCAGTCAGTGTGATACAGCCAGTCAGAGTGTTACAGCCAGTCAGTGTGATACAGCCAGTCAGAGTGTTACAACCAGTCAGAGTGTTACAGCCAGTCAGTGTGATACAGCCAGTCAGAGTGTTACAACCAGTCAGTGTGATACAGCCAGTCAGAGTGATACAGCCAGTCAGTGTGATACAGCCAGTCAGAGTGTTACAACCAGTCAGAGTGTTACAGCCAGTCAGTGTTACAGCCAATCAGTGTTATAGCCAGTCAGTGTGATACAGCCAGTCAGAGTGTTACAACCAGTCAGTGTGATACAGGCAGTCAGAGTGTTACAACCAGTCAGAGTGATACAGCCAGTCAGAGTGATACAGCCAGTCAGTGTGATACAGCCAGTCAGAGTGATACAGCCAGTCAGTGTGATACAGCCAGTCAGAGTGTTACAACCAGTCAGAGTGTTACAGCCAGTCAGTGTTACAGCCAATCAGTGTTATAGCCAGTCAGTGTGATACAGCCAGTCAGAGTGTTACAACCAGTCAGTGTGATACAGGCAGTCAGAGTGTTACAACCAGTCAGAGTGATACAGCCAGTCAGAGTGATACAGCCAGTCAGTGTGATACAGCCAGTCAGAGTGTTACAGCCAGTCAGTGTGATACAGCCGGTCAGAGTGTTACAGCCAGTCAGTGTGTTACAGCCAGTCAGAGTGATACAGGCAGTCAGTGTTATAGCCAGTCAGTGTTATAGCCAGTCAGTGTTACAGCCAGTCAGTGTTATAGCCAGTCAGTGTTATAGCCAGTCAGAGTGTTACAGCCAGTCAGAGTGATACAGCCAGTCAGAGTGATACAGCCAGTCAGAGTGATACAGCCGGTCAGAGTGTTACAGCCAGTCAGTGTGTTACAGCCAGTCAGAATGATACAGGCAGTCAGTGTTATAGCCAGTCAGTGTTATAGCCAATCAGTGTTACAGCCAGTCAGTGTTATAGCCAGTCAGTGTTATAGCCAGTCAGAGTGTTACAGCCAGTCAGAGTGATACAGCCAGTCAGAGTGATACAGCCAGTCAGAGTGATACAGCCAGTCAGAGTGATACAACCAGTCAGTGTGATACAGCCAGTCAGAGTGATACAGCCAGTCAGAGTGTTACAGCCAATCAGAGTGATACAGCCAGTCAGAGTGATACAGCCAGTCAGAGTGTTACAGCCAGTCAGTGTGATACAGCCAATCAGAGTGATACAGCCAGTCAGTGTTATAGCCAGTCAGAGTGTTACAGCCAGTCAGAGTGATACAGCCAGTCAGAGTGATACAGCCAGTCAGAGTGTTACAGCCAGTCAGAGTGATACAGCCAGTCAGAGTGTTACAACCAGTCAGAGTGATACAACCAGTCAGAGTGATACAACCAGTCAGAGTGATACAGCCAGTCCGTGTGATACAGGCAGTCAGAGTGTTACAACCAGTCAGAGTGATACAGGCAGTCAGAGTGATACAGCCAGTCAGTGTGATACAGACAGTCAGAGTGATACAGCCAGTC